>NC_051291.1:5346146-5446146 GCF_015220745.1 Sebastes umbrosus
TTGCAACTATATGGTCCATTTACAACCATCTGTTTCCAGTTGTCAGTTAAGGGGAAGTTAAACATTAATGTTTATGACAGTCAGTGCCCAGGCCACATTATTCACTTGAGTTTGGATGTATAGCCATATTTGAATATTAACTTGAGCCATCTACCATGTAAATGAAATGGCTCATGTCAAGGGGTGTGTCTTTCAGATCTGGACGGATACTGGTTACAGCGTGCGTCACTTCTAGGCAGTCTGTTGGTGGAACAAAATTGAAGACAGTCCACTACTACAGGTGTGCGTGGCTGGATTGCAGCATTCACACCCTGTACGTCCTAGACTATCCACCAGCTGCTGGAAGGCGGTGCATTTTTCACTGGGTAAATAGGAGTATTACATGGTGAGTTAGGACATGCTATTATTATTCCTTTCTCTTTTAGAGCTTTAAACACCGGTATTATACCTTCTGGCTTTAAAGGATGTTGTCTCTGATAAGGCCTGTATGTTGAATTAGGTGTTATTATTAAAGGTGCTGCACATTTCATTAAACCAACAGTTTTGTCAAAGGCAAAGGCAATCTCCCTGTCATATGTACACATATGCAAACTTGCCCTTTCTTAGAATAACTGACACCTGGCGTACCGGGTACTGCTTCCCAATCATAGAGTTCTGCACAGATGGTTGTAAATGGACCACATAGTTACCAAGAGGGGTCTTTAGGTTTGGCTGGAGAAACATGTGGACAAACACTTTGTTTAAACAGAATGTGTTCCTCTGGTCTTAATACAACTAATCCAGTGCAAAAACCCTTTTCCCCAAAAAAATGTTTGAAATCCTGACCTGAGCATGTGAAGTCTTAAAAAATCTTTCTGCATAGGATGTAGCTGAACCTTGGGTGTGCCTGTAGTACAGTCATATTTCCTTCCTTCTGTTTGTCAGAGTGGGAGTCCATCAAGAGTCCAATATCCAGGGGGTCATATCCTTATCACGGTACAACTCTCAATCTATGTATAATTGGTCCACTGAGATTATTGTTTTTTTTGCCTTCTTTCATCATTAGTTTACAGATTGGAAATAGTTCTTTGCGACGCAGCATGATTTCACGTGGATATTGATCATTGGGTCCATAATTCGTTCCTTTGAGCTGACCACCTTGTTGTTTAACCTGATGTTTTTGTTTGTAATGTTCAAATTTTGAGAGAGAGAGCGAGAGAGAGAGAGAGAGAGAGAGACACAAATGAAATGTAGTATAACAAATAAGCAGGATGTGGCCTCTTCTACTAAACCACAGGAGGGTTGAGCTTCACACTGCCGTTTCTAAATATGGTGTAAGAGAGAGAGAGAGAGATCACAGGTCCAACTGTCTATGGAAAGTGAAAGTAGAAAACTAAGGTGTGCCTCATACTGTGTCTTTGTAAGTACAGAATTGTTTCCTTCATAGTTTTAATTTCGGCGATGATAGGGTTAAGCTGGGTGGTAATGGTGCTGACAGATTGTTGTAGTGACTTGTTAAAGCAAATTTGTTTTAACGCCACTAATTTCTTTGACGCAATCGATCATTTGGAGGTTGTAGTGGGCTCAGATTTAAAGCTAGAGTGACGATACTGGTATCAAACTAGAAAACCTAAGGAATCAACTGGTGTGTTTTTTTTATGCTAAATGTAGTACCTGTGAGGAAATTTGTTTGTGTGTTGTATGATGACCCTGGTGATGAAGGCCACAAGCTGAAACATGTTGGTCTAACAATACATGTGATCTGCATACTACAAGTGTTGCTTGAGTGTTACTTCTTCAGACTTCCATCTCCATGCACCTTGGAAGTAGGTGAAGTTGTGCTGGAAATTGAACATGAAAACAGATATTTGTGCAACTTGTTGTTAGGGTGACTTTGCAGCGTGTGGTGTCAGGTTGTCAAAGACAGCACAATCCAAATGTATTTGAATTTACTTCTTTACATGACGTGGCAAAGGGTGCGTGACAGAGGGAATTTCAAGTTTTTAGAAGTAACAACTATGTTTTTTGTTTTTATTTTTTAATAATTCTCTTCTTTAATCCAGTACAAGAGGAAGTGGTCACAGCCTGCTGCAGCCATAGATCAAGACTATCATGAAGGCCAGAGCTTGTATAAGAAAGGAGTACGGAGTCATCTTCCTCTCTCTGGCTCTCTTTGTCTTGATCTATGTGCTACGTAACATGGATGTTCTGGAGGTGAGAACTTGGTATTAGAGGGTCTGCTTGAAGGGTGGACCCTGTTGGAAATGTTTAACATTAGTCAGGTTTCAGGATATTTTCAAATGCAATGTGGCTCAGCAACAGTAATGTTCTTTCATTGCAAATAAATGCAGTTCAATGGTATTTACCCTCTCAATGCTGCACCTTGACCTGGTGACAGCAGCAGCTCCTCTAGCTAGAGAGCAGTGAACAACACTTTGAAAACCTTGACCATTTGATTTTGTGCAATTGAGTAAGGGCCACAGGGGAAGTTGAGAAAGGTAGAAATTCCTGCAGCTAACAGATCAACAGTTCTTATCAACCCCCCCAAAGTTAATTTGAGCTTTGGGATGGGAAAAATCTTCCTTCTTGGCCCCTTTTGCTTTATTTGGTTAATTTGCTTTCAGTGCGTTTGTCTGATGCATGTTTGTCATCTTCTCTCTCTCCAGTTTCCACATAAAGTGAACTCCATCATCATCGTCCCAAGAGTTTTCACTGACCCTGACATGAATCGCAGCTTCTGCAATTTCCAGCCACTGTCCCGTGAGGAGGCTCTGGAGGAACGCTTCCTACTAGACTCCATTGCTTGGCCTGAAACTCCACTTGTTTCTTTGGAGCAGACCAGCGATCCAGCTCACAGCAACTTCACCATTCTCCCAGCGAGGGGAGGAGGACAGTGGCACGTAGGGGATCAGCTGGAGGTTATGATACAGATGTCTGACTTCAAGGGCCGTCCCAGGAAGTCTGGGGGGGACTTCTTACTCGCCAGGCTGCACAACCGGAAGATTGGTGCAGGTGTGGTTGGGCAAGTGGTGGATCATCTCAATGGGAGTTACTCTGCTGTATTCTCTTTACTCTGGGATGGAGGCGCGCAGGTTGAGGTAATGCTAAAAACTATCATGTTAAATGTGATTGTACTGTAGGTGTTTGTAATCTTCTGATTGTTCGCGAAGCCCCGCCCCCCTTAGAAACTGTTGCTATACCTGTTAACTTTCACTTCTCGCACGGCACATGCCGTTTGTAATGATAACAGTCATGTCTAGAAAGGAACCCGCAAACTGAGAAATCTGATCTGAGAACTGCAAAAACTTGCAAAAACTCTTGCGAGACTTGCTGCCGATGACCTATCCTAACCTTAACTATTCAACATCAATGTCTAACCTTAACTAATAAAAATCAATGTCTAACTTTACCCATTCGAGGTCAATGCCTAACTTTAGCCATTCGAGGTCAATGCCTAACCTTAACAAACTCGCGAGAGTTTCCCCAGTTTGCTAGCCACTATTAATGAAAGTTTGTGACCCGGCCACCATGTTGAGATCAATTGAGGAAAATACCACCCACCAGCCGGAGTAAAATTTCTCATTTTACAGCTAAACAGTACACTACAAGATGTTTCTGAAAACATTTTACATGAGAAATAGGCATTACAGTAACAGAATATTGATTCATATTTGATCAGTGCTGCCTAGTTTGACCGTTTGATCAGAGTTTGTGAAATGTGAAATGACCTGTGATTGGCCAATGTCTCCCGTCACGGGCTAGAATTTCTAAAGCCTGAAAACAGAGCCATGAGGAGGTGCAGAAGTCTAGTTTTCTCTCGGAATACAATTGAATTACAATTTGCTGAAAGGTTGTTATGGAATCTTTGCCCAATGATGCCAAAAATATTCTGCCTACTACCACTTTAATACATTCATTTGTTGCACTTTACCTCTTTTGTTTTTGGTTTTGGAAAGGCTTTGTGAAAACTCTGGTTCTCTATCCAATCAGGTGACGCTGGTTCACCCCGTTGAGGTTATCCCAGTGCTGAACAGGCTGAACAGCGAACAGCCCGACAGGATTTACTTCAACAGCCTCTTCCGCTCAGGCTCAGTCTCTGAAACTTCCATCTGTAACGTCTGCCTACATCCAACCCAGCCTCTGTGCAACTTCACTGACGTCCGTACAGGCGAGCCTTGGTTCTGCTACAAGCCAAAGAGCCTGAGCTGTGATGCCAGGGTCAACCACGCCATGGGATCATACAAAGAAAACATCAAGGCCGAGGAGAAGAAGCTCTTTCAAAGGTGAGGGAGCAGAGAGACAGGACTGGCATTTTGTGTGACCTCAAATAAATACTTCCATCTGGTCTATGTATCTCCTGGGTGGGAAGTTTCAGAAGTTTGTAACTGCAGGCAATTAAGATTGAAAAAAAGATGTTTAAAGATAATACAGATCAAACTAATCAGTCTGAATCATACCAGTTGACTTTCATTAAGGACATTGGATAGTATTTGCTGTGATTTGTTTATTTTTTATTGTAAATTAATTAATAATAATTTATATAGCGCCTTTCAAGAAACCCAAGGACGCTTAACATAGACATAAATAGACACAACAAACAGAACATAACAGTAGCTAACTTTTGGAGCCATAAAGCTCCTCTATTATATCTTTTTTAGGACATTACACATTACTATTACCGGTTTGTTTTACTGTCTATGAGGGACACGGGATTGTTTTCCCCCAAAAGGGGGCGTGGTCTGGATGACGTATTACCGGTCTGATGTGTGAAAATATGAATTAGTGCAGCTTTAACTCACAAAAATGGATTTTTAGAGGTCAAGATTTGTGTAATGTTGAATGAACTTTCAAGCAATTGTTTTCCATTTTAGTGTTCGATCTTTCTAGTTTTTAACTTCATTGAATGATTCCAAATGTTTGTCCTCCTTGCTTATCTTTATGTTGTAAGAGATATTTTATTGTGTGTGCTTTTCTTCAGCGGTGTTAACTTGAAAGTCTACATGCGGTCTTCAGGACCTGCCAGTGTCACTGTGTTGCCACAAAAGGAAGGTAAAGCATGATTCTTCTTACTGCCTACGATAATAATTCAAAACTGAATGTGCTACAGACACTGAAAGTGAAACAGGCTGAAAAAAACATACTAATTTCTTCTGGCATTCTCCTGTAGAGACATGTATTCAGCCCAGTTTGAGAAGAGCGCTGGTAGCATGGAGCACTAGGCTAAAAGTTCATGAACGTGGCACCAGCTGTTAGCCGTGTATCTGGTCCTTCAGGACTAAGAATAGTCCATAAGATGTTCATACAGTCACTTTATATCTTAGTTTTGGTCTTTTTATGGGATAACCCACCCTTATCCTTCAACTTCCTCTCAGCTCAACCAAAGGTGCAGAGCAGCAGTGTGACATCTGGTCCTTCTGGTTTTTACTACCAGGATGTGTGGCGAGCACTAGGTGGCACCACAGTTCAACAGTTCCAATTCAACACTGCTGCCATGATTCAGTGTCTGAAAGGAAAGGTGGTCCACATGTATGGAGACTCCACCGTCAGGCAGCTGTTTGAATTCCTCAACGCAGCTCTACCAGGTAACTGATCCACGGGGATTTCTGGGAAGAGTTTGATTTTGTTCCCACTGAAGCTCATTCTGTTCCCTCTGTAATACTTTTAGATCTGAAGGAGTTTGACCTGCACAGCCCAGAGAAAGCTGGACCTTACATGTCCTTGGACTATGCAAACAACATCTTGTTGACGTCCCGCTTCCACGGCCCTCCTATCCGTATTGTCGTCGTCTCAGCCAGCCAGCTTCGGTACATTGCCAATGAAATAGATGGCTTAATTGGAGGCACCAACACTGTCGTCGTTTTTGGCATCTGGGCTCACTTCGGCACTTTCCCGATGGAGATCTACATCCGGAGGCTGCAGAGCATCCGCAGGGCGGTGGTGCGGCTGCTGGACAGGGCTCCAGGCACGCTGGTCGTCATCCGAACCGGGAACCCCAAAGCTCTGTCGCTTACTATCTCTCTAACCAACAGCGACTGGCACTCGTGGCAGTGTAACAAGGTGCTCAGAGCCGTGTTCAAAGGACTGAATGTTCATCTGATCGATGCCTGGGAGATGACCCTGGCCCACCACCTGCCGCACGACCTTCACCCAGCACCTCCTATTATTAAGAATATGGTTAACGTTCTCTTGTCCTACATGTGCCCTCAAAAGGGTGTATAGATGTGTGTTTGTTTGGGAGGGGGAGTGGGGATTAAAGCACATGCTGAGTTTACTTGTTATCTCTGTGTTTCTATCAAGTCCTGTTTTTTTCATTCAGGCAACCCATGCACCGACTAGACTGACTACATTTTTTCTAATCGATTTTTAATCAGGGATTGTTGAGTGAGCACAAAAGAAACAGAACTGGATGGAGTTGGACATTCTAAACTGATAAATGATCACACTCAACGCATGACGTCATGGCCCGTGTCGATAGTCCCCAGGAAATTCGGGAAATCACTAACCGAAGTAGGATCAGATTAAGCAGATTCCGAAAAAGGTATCATTGTCATGAAACTTCCATACAGAAGCCCTGTCCATAATAAGACAGTCTACGAAACATACTATGGGGTTTCTAGTTACAATAGGCGAAGAATCTTGTGGATCCAATGAGTCCAATTGTATTCATGTGTGATGATGTTAGTCCCCATAGTATACGGCTATCCGTCTTTCACCCGGACGGTGTCTCCATCCTGGCCAACATGTTGTCTGAGCTCCACAATTATAATTATAATAGCCTGAGACGTAACAAGTTGAAAAATAATGTACGTAAGCCCAGACAACAATACGTTTCCTCTGAGGGAAACTCTCTACAGGACTCCCAAACTGTCATTGCGTCATGAGGTGGGTAGCTCTGTGATTAAAGGGGGTGAAGTAGTGAATGTGATAAGTCATGATTCTCACAGCCTCTAATGCACCCCCTTATAATAATACCTTCTTTCTGATTCCACTCCGTGCTCAAATACGCCACAGGTGTGCCAAGTAAGCCATCCTGATGAAAACACCGATGGTGCGTGCATATTAGCGCATGCCTGAACGTGCAGTACACTTAAGTGTCCCAGTTTGGGGGTTTGAAAATATGGTCACCCTACCATAGTAGCCATTTCATTGTAGTGAGACCATTTTTTGAAACTTGACCTCACTGTATAAAATGATCTGTGGTGACTTCTAGGATAATCACAGCCTCATGAAACTTTACAGCCACAAATCTAGAGACCTAGAGCATTCAGAGGATGGATGGCTTTTCTAGGTAGATTGACAATAAGGGTGCAGAAATCTCCAAATGTCAAAAGTTTTTGATCCCAAACCACAGCATGGCTTTTTCTATGGTGTTCCTCAAGGTCTTGGTGTCTTAATGTGGTATTTTGGAGGGGTTATTGATCTTTTTTTTTTTTTATCAAATCTCGAGTGCTAAAAAATGGTTAAATTTAGCACCAAATCTGTGTAACTTATAAGACATAATAGATAAGGTGAATGGACATCATATACTTCTATCATAATGTTCTGAGCTTTGTAAAGGACAGAGGGTGTCGTATCTTGTACAGATTGTAAAGCCCCCTGAGGCAAATTTGTGATTTATAATTTTGGGCTATACAAATAAAATTGACTTGACTCTTACACACTTTTACAAGTTATTTTAATTAATTCATGTTTATTTCTGATTTATGACTAGAACAACTTGACACAGCTGCATCTCAAATTAATATTTATGTTCCCAGCTTTCAGATGATGTACACCACTTTTATGTGACATCTACTGTTGACTTGCTATCTCCCTCTAAAGACCCCCTGTAAACTATTGTCTATTGTGGGTCCCAGAAGATTAATATTAAGGTGACGGGGTCAGTGTATCTTTTGGTCATTCGATTTTCCTTTTACAAACGGATATTAAAAAACAAAACAATTGTGGTTATTTGATTTTCGTTTTGAAATACAAAGATTAATATTGAAATAAAGATGTTTTTTTCTTTATCGGGGTTAAAAAAGGGATGAACTAAATTTAAAAAACTGTTTGATTTTGATTTTCTACTTCTAAAAACAAAAAAATAAAAATCACTAGAAGACAGATTATGAAAAAACGCCCTTTTTTCATATTCTGCGACCGGAAGTTGCCATTTACAAAGTAAGAGCGCGTATGATGACGGTGCTGTGTATGAGAGAAAAAGAAGCACGGTGCTGCTGTGTAACTGAAGGTGATGGACTCAGGTGAGAGTGTAGAAACAGAGAGATGCAGAGTCCAAGTGTAGAGTTAAGGCTGTTTATCTTGATGCAGATCAAAGCATACAAAATAATGGTGTGTGAAATGAGCCTAATGAGAAATTAAAGTGTTAAATGCAAGGTCCATCACAGTTTCTGTATATTTTCCATGGACGAACACATGAACAGAAAGTCCATTAGGCATCAATCGTAGCAGGTGAAGTCCAGCCGTCTTCTCCTCATCTGTATTTCTCCCTCAGTGCTGTATTTGGGGGCCTACTCAGTGCAGGCACACTGATGGCACATGCACAGCTCATGATCAAGCACAGGTGATAGTAGGAGACATGCACAGAGGCATTACTCTGAGACTGTGAGGTGTGAGACACATTGCCTTCGTAGTCCTTTCCAGCAGAGGTCCCCCCTCTGCTGGAAAGGACTACAAAGGCAATTTCCACATATAACTAATTAGGCTTTTAATTCATGCTGCACAACTAAATAGTACATCACAAAATATAATTTGAAAAAATACAATACATTATCTTAATGGGAATTTGCCAGGCTCTGCATTGCCCATGCCTGGAGAAATAACAAAAGGATTGTGTACCTTTGTGTCTTTTGAGAGCTAGATCATGGAGCATTGTGAACATATTCACTGCTTATTAACTGTTAAATAATCGTATTCAAATAAGATACAGTAGCCTTCTATCATCCTTTCTATGTATCTGGCTGTAACTGGACTCCCGTCTGGAGCATGGGAGCATGAAATAGGCTATTGGTCCTATGGTTCACTCTACTGGGTGAAAACAGAACTACAGCTACTAGACTACAGCCTTCCTAGATGAGTGCAAGGGATCAGGTGGAAGTGTCAGGTGTGTTGAAAGGAGTAGCCACATAGTGCTTCTAACCTGCCGACATAAAGAAACAGCCCATAGTAAGAGTGTGAGAGAGAAAAGTGTCAATTACGGGAGAGTTCTGTATAACATCTGTAGAGACGCTCCCTGTAATTTATCACACACTTTTTTTATAAAAGACATTCATGTGTTAATGAAAAGAACAAAAGAAAAAATATCTATTTATGTATTTATTTGTGTATTTATTTGTGTGTTTATTTAGCCTACTTATCTTCTACCGTTACCCCGATCCTGTGCTTAAATAATGTTACACTTTTATAGAATGACCAAACTATCTTCTTGGCTTTTATTTTGACATGTTTGCTTTTACGTGACTGCCGTTCTCCGCTCTTTGATTGAAAAGAAAAAATGACAGAAAGAAACTTGAAGAAACCAAAATTGGATCGTTTTTTAATATTCTTTTTTCAACAGACCACAACGTGATTCTCATTTTTCGTTTAAAACAAAAGAAACACGTGACTCCGGTTCTTCAGTCAAAAATTAATAATGATAAAAGGAATTATTAAAAACCAAAAACGGCCCGGGTTGGATCAGTTTTTCATTTTTTGATTCAGAAACCAAAAACGAGAAAACGGCCATCCAAAACAAAACTTAAACCTAACACAACATGTTGAAAATGTCTTAACCTTAACCTATAAAAATCTGCTTTTGATGTGGACCCCAGGAGAAGTAGTTTTCACGGTAATAACATTAAGGTAAAAACTCCATCATTAGCTGTGTTTCCATTCACATATTTTTATTCGCTTTTTGAAGAATTGCATCAGAAAAGCTGTATGGAAACAGCAAAATTTGGTAATCGACCTCAATTGCAAAGAAAAAGGTTTTACGCTCGCTTGAGGTCGTTTTTGCCTTCATGAATAAAGAGTTGATTCGCTAAATGGGATATGGAAACACATTCGCCGAATAAATTCAGTGTAGCGGACATTTAATGATGATAATGAAGGTGGCTAAATAACGCTCCAATACAAGCATTGTCATTTTCAAAAGGGTTCCTTAACCTCTGACCTCAAGACATGTGAATGAACATGAGTTCTATGGGTACCCACGAGTCTCCCCTTTACAGACATGCCCAGATATGTGAAATGTGGTACCTGTGCGAGTTTCTGGACATTATGTGTCGTTGTTTTGTGTTTTTTATTGATTTCCAATAATAAATATATACATACATTTGCATAAAGCAGCATATTTGCCCACTGCCATGTTGATAAGAGTATTAAATGCTTGACAAATCTCCCTTTAAGCTACATTTTGACATAGTTGTGAAATTCACCCAAAACTAACTCAAAAGATGTTCAGTTTAGTGAGATATGAAACAGAGGCATAATAAATAACCCACAAATGTAATTTTTATTTAATGTTAGAAAAACTTTTAACTCTCACATTTCATCAAATTGTTTGCTTGAAAAATAACTTAAATGATGAATTGATTACAGATTAATTGTCATTTGATTAATCGGCTAATTGAGGCCTGGTGTGGTTATCTGGGTGGGTGTGTCACATTTTGCAGCCCTCTGCTTCAGTAACAACAAACAGAAACAATATATCCCTGCTCAGGTATGTCTCTGTAATCAATACAATACAATCATAGATTTGTAAAAAATAAAATCTGGCCTGTGGGGTGTTACATAGTTGACCCAGTTGTCCCAGCGTGACACAAATAATTCCATTTTATGGTTGACATATGCTGTTATCCTCTCCATTTTGTAAATGTCCACTGTAATGTCCATCCATGTATTTAGAGTTGGGCCCTCCTGTGATAACCACTTCCTCGTAAGAGCCTTTTTACCAGCTACCAGCAATATATTTAATAAATATTTGTCTCTTTTCAACCATTCTTGAGGCATAAGTCCAAAAAGTAAAGTCTTACTCTCCATGAGGAACATTACATCTGAAAATATCTTGTAAGGCATCATGCATCTCTCTCCAATAATCTTGAATGACAGGACAATCCCAGAAAACATGGTAATGATGTGCATTTAGATTTCCACAATTTTTCCAGCAAGCTGGGGAGTTCCCATCATAGTGGGATTCCTGAGAGGATGTAATAAAATACCTTATCAGGCTTTTACAACTAAATTCCCTCCAATTTTGTGAGCTGGTACATTTCCATTAACATATCCATATTGTTGTCCATTCTTCCTCAGATATGATCATCTCTGCTTCCTTCTCCCATTTTGTTTTGTAAGAGCCATTTACTAGTGCCAAGTTTCGTGACAAAGGGACGGGAAGTGAATTTTATTGTGAAAAGGTTCAGTTGTAAATGAACTGAGTTACCGGCAGAGCAACACGGCCGACTCAACGCGTAAAACATTGTGATGTCTTCCTTGAAATGTGGTTATTGACAGAAAGTAAGTTAAGACGAAGATAGAAGTATGAAGACTAAAGATAGCCACTACATGTTTTAATATACAACGTTGAGTGTGTTTTAAGATTTAATAGCCCTTTATACATACATGAAATGATTCTAACATTATTTGAATGATGTGCTTTTTTAAATATTTCTGTCAAACTCGACCTTGGCTGTGTTATATTTTTCACCTTATCTGAAGATATCGATAGAAGTCCTGTTTTTCTAATAAGAATTTCTCTTTAAGCATTTCAAAACTGAACAGTGTCCCTTCTTTCATGATGTTGCATAGAACAGTTATGCCTTTAGCTGCCCATACCTTAAATCTATTATCTAATTTATTAGAAGTAAAGCCTGTGTCCTATGCGCTAATTCTGGTGACTTTAAAACAATGACGATAACAAAATAAGTACACTGCAACAGCATTTTGATGTTAAACTTCTAATTTTACCTTTAAATCTCAGCAAAGAAAACTGAATAATTCGCCCCTCTGGCATAAACTTTGCATGTGGATATCTAGCATAAACTATATCCTTTAGAAGTGACCTGAACTCACAACCAGGTTCACAGGTGTGGTTACCTGGGTGGGTGTGTCACATTAAGCATCTAAGCCCTCTGCTTCAGTAACAACAAACAGAGAAACAATAAATCCCTGCTCAGAGGCCTGTACTACGAAGAAGGATTTGGAGTTAGCGAGGTAAATCTAAGATTTGAATGTCTTTACAAACTGTTTGCCTCTATATCTAACCATATGTTATCTGATTGGTTGGGGTGGATTCAGTTGATTTGCCAGAGAGTAATGGTAAAAATGGGTAGCTTCGAGTCCTCCTTGTGTTTTTGTTTTTTGCAGAGTGGATAGTTTAATTCTTGGTGTCTTGTTTTTCCAGTAAAATTGAGAGATGATTGAGTCCAGAGATTTAAACCAGGTGGGGGTGGGTTGGGATGGGATCATTGTGAATACCTCATTTATTTTAGGGAGTATTATCATTTTAACGGTACCTATTCTGCCCATGAGGAAATAAAAGTAAAAGAAATTTCCAGTTTACTCTGTCAAAGGCTTTTTCTGCATCCAAGGTGGCTATGATGGTTCCTGCTTACTGTAAAGATGAATAATGAATTAAACTAAATTACGTGTGTTGTTGGATGAATGTCTACCTTTGATAAAGCCGGTTTGATCTGGGTGAATTATGGATGGAGTGACTTTTTTCTATTCTGTGAGTTAGTACCTTTGTTATGATTTTTATATCTACGTTGAGGAGAGAAATGGGACGGTAACTTGACGGCAAGGTTGGGTCTTTGTTGGGTTTGAGGGGGAGGGAAATTGTGGCTGTGTTCATGCTTGCTGGAAATCTTGGAATTTTGTTCTATTTCAGTTATCATTTTGTTGAAAAGCAGAGCCAGAATGGGTTGAGGATCAGTAATGCATTGTTTTTGTGGAGGACAGTCTCCTAACAGAGTTAGTCGAGTCATGTTTTTGTCTGAGTGTAGAGGTATCAAGAACCACAAGAGTGGGAGGACTATAAGGAGAGTGTGTGTCTGAAAAGGTGCCATGGTTGTCCCCTCTCCATGTTATGTGTATGTGTTGGAGGGTGCAAGTGTGATGCGCATGTATCTCCCTTTTGGGGGACACAGATACTTGTCTGCACGACACTTGGTGTCTTCCTGCTATTGTAGTGTAGTATTGAGAGCAGTGTAACTGCATACGCCAACTGGCGCTCATGAATCACCTTAGTGAATGGTGTCTGCTCAGCTTACTGTGTGATGTTCTTCTCCCCAGGCCAGTTGGATGGAGCCTTTTTGCAGTGTGTGGCGTGTATCCACTAGGGATGGGTCATGATTTTAGATTTTTCGAATAGTCGTTAAGTTATAAAAAGTCGAATATTTAATGCGACTATTCGTCCCATCTTAAAAAAACATATATTTCTCTTGTATTAACCGTCGCAGGTGCTGCCTGGTAGTAACGTTACTACCAGTAAAATGTGTGTGGCACGTTCAGTTCGGCTCTTTTCTGTGAGCGCAGGGGTGTGTATGTGTGTGTGCTTGTCAAGACCATGCGTCAACTTTGCTACGTATGGGAACAAAGCTTTTGGCAAACATGGTTTACCCGAGGAGCCGTACCACACTTTGTCTTTGCAGTAGGCCCCTTTCTTTTTCCACTGTCGTTTCTCTGCATCTGAAACAGAATTTTGCATGTGAGTTAGATCATCAAAGGAGACAGATTCCATTATGACATTAAGACCAGTAGGTGTAGGTGTGTGTGTGTGGGAGCGCCACAGCTGAGGGGCCAGGTGAGCCTCAGAGGACTACCTAGTGGGCCGTGGAGGACCTGCCAAATGGCTAGATTTACCTCTTCAAAATCCGACGGCCGCTATTCTGTCTTTCAGAGGTTGTAGCAGGCTCAGTTTTAAAGCTACCGGTATCTTAGGAAACTTAAAAAACCTAAAGAATCCATTGGTCCCAACCATGTCTTGCCATCTTGTCGGGAAGGAGGCTAAATAACGCTCTAAATATACACAAATTTTGTCGAGGAAAAACTGGCATGGCCATTTTCAGATGGGTCTCTTGACCTCTGACCTCAAGATATCTGAATGAAAACGGGTTCAATGGGTACCAACGAGTCTCCCCTTTACAGACACATATGTCTCGGATGCAGTGACACAAAGTTGAGTGGTTTGGAAAAAACGAAAAAAAATTTGTTGGAGCCCAGTTTGTAATTTAATTGTGAAGGTGGTCCTCGGAATGGTTTTTAACAATCAGAAGTGGGCCTCAGGATACAGAAGGTTGTGAACCCTGCGAAGGCATTTCCTTTTGAGACAGTGTCAGTCCCTTCAGTGTGAGTAAGTTTAGATGGAAGTTGGATAGCTGCCGAGGGACTCAGAATTAGGTCTTTGTGGTGGAAGGGTTTTCCTGTTGATGTTATCATCTCTCTGTTGACCCAGTTTCTCGCAAAACAACGGCATGTTGAGAACGCGTATCGACTGTCTGTATATAGAGTTAAATTCTTATTTTTTGCTAGTGTACATGCTTCGGTTAGAGCAATAAGCTCTGCAGCTTGAGCAGAGAGATGATCAGGCAGTCTTTTCATGAGGATGATTTTATGTTCGTCAATTCAATTCAATTCAATTCAAACTTTATTGCAGACTCAAGGTCCAGATAAGAAAAAAGAAAAAACAACAACAATACATTACGTATAATACATTACAATAAAGGAAGCACTATAAAAAGTCATGATTAAAATATATTAAAAATATAAATATAAATATATACATACATCAATGCCTTACATATAAAGAACTATACCAGTGCCTCCACAGCTGTGATTGGTACCGCGTAGTGCTAAATCTCATGTTGGACAACCGCAAGATTATGTCATTCTCAGAGTGATTTAGCCGGCATATACAGTAAATTTGTACATGAGATTTCTTAATACAGTTTGAAAAATATTTATGCTGGGAAAAGGTTTTTGCGCTGGATTAGTTGAGACCAGAAGAACAAATTCTTTATTACAGTCAGTGCCCAGGCCACATTATTCACTTGAGTTTGGGATATTTTTAACTGCAGCCATCTACAAAGTAAATGAAATGGCTCATGTCAAGGGGTGTGTCTTTTAGATCTGGACGGATGCTGGTTACAGCGTGCGTCACTTCTAGGCAGTCTGTTGGTGAAACAAAATTGTAGACGGTCCACTACTACAGGTGTGCGTGGCTGGATTGCAGCATTCACACCGTGTAAGTCCTGGACCATCCACCAGCTGCTGGAAGGCGGTGCGTTTTTTACTGGGTAAATAGGAGTGTTACATGGTGAGTTAGGACATGCTATTATTATTCCTTTCTCTTTTAGAGCTTTAAACACCTGTGTTATACCTTCTGGCTTTAAAGGATGTTGTCTCTGATAAGGCCTGTATGTTGAATTAGGTGTTATTATTGAAGGTGCTACACATTTCATTAAACCAACAGTTTTGTCAAAGGCAAAGGCAATCTCCCTGTCATATGTACACATATGCAAACTTGCCCTTTCTTTGAATAACTGACACCTGGCGTACCGGGTACTGCTTCCCAATCATAGAGTTCTGCACAGATGGTTGTAAATGGACCACATAGTTACCAAGAGGGGTCTTTAGGTTTGGCTGGAGAAACATGTGGACAAACACTTTGTTTAAACAGAATTTGTTCCTCTTGTCTTAATACAACTAATCTAGTGCAAAAACCCTTTTCCCCAAAAAATGTTTGAAATCCTGACCTGAGCATGTGAAGTCTTAAAAAATCTTTCTGTGTAGGATGTAGCTGAACCTTGGGTGTGCCTGTAGTACAGTCATATTTCCTTCCTTCTGTTTGACAGAGTGGGAGGAGGGGGATGTTTCTTTAGTGATAGTGTGATAGAGTGCCTGGAGTACAAAGTTACAGTCTCCTTCCCTCAGTTACAGCTACAGCCTTGCTTAAAGGTTTTTATATTATTTATATTTATATTTTTAATATATTTTAATCAGGACTATTTATAGTGCTTCCTGTATTGTAATGTATTATATGTAATGTATTGTTGTTGTTTTTTTTTCGTTTTTCTTATCTGGACCTTGAGTCTGCAATAAAGTTTGAATTGAATTGACACACATAAAATCATCCTCATGAAAAGACTGCCTGATCATCTCTCTGCTCAAGCTGCAGAGCTGATTGCTCTAACTGAAGCATGTACACAAAAAATAAGAATTTAACTGTATATACAGACAGTCGATACGCATTCTCAACATGCCATTGTTTTGCGTCTTTAGGTTTGGCTAGAGAAACATGTGGAGAAAACACTTTGTTTAAACAGAATTTGTTCCTCTGGTCTTAATACACTACAGCCTGTAGTACTTAGAGCAGTGCATATTTCCTTCCTTCTGTTTGTCAGATGTGGGAGGGGGGGGATGTTAGCTTCACATAATGCTGAGAGATCTTTAGTGATAGGGGTGGGCGCCTGTGTGATTAGGTCAAATGTAAAATAATAGTTAGGACAGTGGAGGTACCATCGGTCGGTAGTTGTCACCAGAGCCAGCAAGAGGTGCATGAGGGGGTGGCCTTCGATACTAATTCATCATCGCAGTGTTTATCTGAAAAACAAATAGACTCAGGGGAGTGAATTGGTCCAGTATCTTCCTCCTTTTTCTTTTTAAATCTGCTTTCTCTATACTTCATTGCATCCTCTCTTTTTAACATCTCTCTGTTCCACACTTTCCATTCCTTAATCCCATATTTTTTTAATTTACTTTCTCTACCACTCGCCTTCTCTTCAATTTTTTCTCTTCAGTCTTGTTTCCGTAGACTTCCATTAACAGGGAATCCCCATTGATTCCATTGTTTTAAATGTTTGAGGACCCAAGGCCTGTAAACATTTTCCATCTGAGAAGCGGGTCCCTTAGCGGGCATCTTGCTTCCACCCTTTCCCATTTTAACCCCTGGTTAAAATTAAATTATTCCCAGAACAGTTATTACAAGCCCCCAGGACTTCACACAGATCTGTCACACTTTAACCCTTTGGTTAAATTAAACTGTCCCCAGAACAATTATCACAAATCCCCCGGGACTTTTACACTATTGTTTCAGAACTAAAATTGACCAACCTGATTCAGTTGTCTAGGAGTCTTCTCCTATGCCCATATTCAGTCGAGATCCTGTCACCCTGTGTGTCTCCACCAACTCTCACTGGCCTCTAAATAATCCAAACCGTCGAATTTACTTCGCCGGGGAGGAGGTCTTTCAGTCAGGAGTCTCTGTTGGTGAAGAGAAACGGGTATTTAAGGATCCCGGACGAGCCCCCAGAATGATGGAGAAATGATTTAATAAAAAGTCTCTGGTCATTCAGTTAAGAAGCATTACTCAATTTATTCAGCAAATGCATTTGGGTCCATACAGCAGACAAAGTCAGTGTAAAAGACAAAGACCTCCCTCACTACAGCATTCTTTATAACCTTGATTTAGCCTCCCCCCCTGGTGGCCCTTACCACCGTGCTTGTGTGTGGGAAAGCATTTTCTATTCATACAAGGGAGTTACTTGTGATAGTTTTAGCAGAGTGCAGGTGCGAGGGGGATAAGAAATGTAACTACACATTAGGACAGTCTGTGCTCTCCCGGAACATTCAGATTTATCTGAGTACACAAATGATAACTTGTTGCTGCGTACACATTCCAAGGGACATGGTATTTTTCACTCACACAGGGAAGCAAGTTCGTCCGGTGTTATTGGTGAGTCCAGTGTGTTGGTTTGTTCTTTACTAAGTTGTGGTAGGTCAATGCTGTTGAGAAATTAGTTCATATCTTATTGAATTGGATCCTTTTCCAATGAATAAAGATAAGCGATAAAAATTACGAAAATGTTATTTATTTCTTCGGGTGAATTTGTGGGCTCCCCTGCTGAGTCCTTAATGATGGAGATGGTTGTTTTTGTTTTTTTTATTTCGTTTAATTTGATTTGCCAAGTATTTACCACATGTATTGCTACGGTGGAAATTTTCTTGTCGAAGTCTGTCGATCAGGAATTGTGTTTTCTTATTTGTAATTTAATTTATTTGAAATTTATACTTTCTTAATTCATTCTGGGTTTCCTCTGTAGGCAGGGTCGGCGCCAGAGTGTTAGGGGCGGACGGGCAATCAGCTTTGACAGGGGGGGCATTTTTTTTCACCTCATATAGCCTTTATTAAGTGTATTATCATGTTTTATGAAAGAAATAAACTGACAGAGAGGTGTATACATACTGCCAATTATGCGATCAGGCGCGCATGCACGCACGCATACACATGCTGTTATGTCCACAAAAACAGGTTATAAACTAACACCGTATCCTAACTGGATACGAGCGTCCGACTATCGCGCTGCATCGCGTAGCATCTGACGCTCTCTGTCCACTGAATATGTTAAATCCAGTCCACAACAGGTGTCTGTGCTCGTGAGTTCATCTGCAGATGCTTTAGTTATTAATGTATGCCTTTTTATTAAATTCACTGAAAGACAAGTTGTTACGTTGGTTTGTGTCTTGTTTTAACAGAAACTGCCACCACATTATCTAGTGATCTTCTCCAGCCAGCTGCCACCTTATTTTGATTTCTGTTTTGAAATGAGGAGGTACTGGAGGCTACAGATAACTCCTCAGGCACGCCCTGCGTCTTGCTAGTGCCAAGGTCAAAATGTGCACACACGTAGGTGCTGAGATAAAGTAAACAGGGGGTTACCCAACACATTAATCTAACAGCCTGACTGATTTCTTCATAACTATAATTTAAGTTAATAAAGACTAAATGTGGATGTTTCACTCACCAGTTGTTGTCCCTGCTCAGCCCGCTGTAGTGTAACATTAGTCCATTGTTTTATTCCACAATACTGAACAGAATAATCCAAACAGGTAGAAAAAGTAAGATGTGAGAGGAGCACAGGATGCTTTTTACTCTCTTGGTCCTAATTGTGCTTTAATGCACCAGGTTTGTAGGTCTACTTTCTCTCATTTTTTTTCTATTGAGCTAGATTGAAAAAAACAAAAAAACAAACAAACACGCAAACGGAGCGGATCAAAACGAGGCTTCTTACTGAAATATTGTAGTGACGGTTCATATTTCCCAGAGTTTCCATAGTTGTCTCTTTGCGCTGTGTGTTCGTGTTTTATTTGAACCATTAGTGAGGTGGCCGTTATATTTTTTGACAGGTAGCTCATAATAAAGTTTCACTAGTAAACTTTATTACATATAACTGTGAGCGTCAATGCCTGTGCTGAAATTGTCAGTAATCAAGTTAATATTTTCATTTACATCTAGGACAACTGACCCGGTTTTCTCGGCTCATTTTATCTAAACTAATCAGCCGTTCCTCTCAATATGAGTGACAGGAAAAAATAGGAACCGTGTATCCGATAGAAGTTCAGACAAAACGTCACGTCGCGCTGTGCAGCACCGTGTTGCTGTGCAGCACCGTGTTGCTGTGCAGCACCGTGTTGCTCGCAGCCAGTTGGGACACTCCAATAGAAAGCAATGTAATCAAGCCCAAGTACATGTCCTAGTTGTTTCCTAAATGCAAAACTATCACTGTTTTGCGCTTTATTTTGCATTGCAGTGTTAAGTTCTTCCATTACCAAACTGAATGACTTAATTTTACTAATAGCTTAGCTGTTATTTCAGTTTAGTTTTTTGTCAGGAGAGAATTCAGCTAAGGGGGCACAGTGACCTTTTTGGACGGGCCTGGACCCCCATGGCCCGCCCCTAACGCTGACGCTGTCTGTAGGGTTGCTTGCATTAAATTTCTTTCTTTTTTTGAATGAAATGATTATGCCTCTTAAAACTGCCTTTCCTGTTTCCCATAGAAGTGTTGGTGATGACTTTGGGGAATCATTTATTTCTAGGAGGGATCCCCACTCTTTTTTTTAATGAGACTGTCAAACTGAGGGTCTTTGAGGAGAGATGTATTAAAGCGCCATCTGATGGCTGGTTTATGTAGACGGACTCTGTTCCATGTAAATGTTACGGGGGTATTGTCGCTAATAACGACGGAGTGGATCTTTGATTCTGAAATATTAGATAGATTAGATATAATTGAATTGGTTGAAAAGAAATTGTGAAAAAAGGATGAGTCATCTGTATTTGGGCCATAAACATTACAGATTTTGACTGGGCTATTGTTGATTGATATGTTTATGACGATCAAACGTCCTTCAGGATCTGTGATGGTGGTGTTATGGACAAATGAGACTTTTTTTGTTTATTAAGATACATACCCCTCGTTGTTTTGTGTTGTAGTGAGCTGAGAATAAGTGAATGAATTGTGATGATTTAAATTGATTGTAGTCTGAATCTGAGAGATGTGTTTCTTGTATTAAATATATATATCTGCTTGTAGTTTGGCCAGATGATTCAGAACTTTTATTTGTTTTGGCTGTGTACCAATTCCACGGATATTCCAGGTTCTGATGACATATTGAAAGGGTTGTTATGGTCTAAACCTTAATGTTTACATAGGAGTGTTTGTGTGTGTGTAGCGGTGTACGAGAGAGAGAGAGAGAGAGAGAGAGAGAGAGAGAGAGATATGAGGGGGGTATCTAGAAGAGCAAGGCGGTTATATCCTTATCACGGGTACAACTGTCCATTTATGGAAAGTGAAACTAGAAAACTACTTCATACTGCGTCTTTGTAAGTCCAGAATTGTTTCCTTCATACTTTTCATTTTGGCGGTGACATAGATAAGCTGGGTGGTAATGGTGTTGACAGATTGTAGTAGTGACTTGTTTTATTTTTGTTATATAGCAGTGTTTTATGAGTATGAGTGGGCTCAGTTTTAAAGCTAGAGTGACGATACAGGTATCAAACTAGAAAACCTAAGGAATCAACTGGTGTGTGTTTTTTATGCTAAATGCAGTACCTGTGAGGTTTTCTGGACAATATCTGTCATTGTTTTGTGTTGTTAATTGATTTCCAATAATAAATATATACATACATTTGCATAAAGCAGCATATTTGCAAACTCCCATGTTGATAAGAGTATTAAATACTTGACTAAAAATCTCCCTTTAAGGTACATTTTGAACAGATGAAGAAATGTGATTAATCGTGATTAACTATGGACATTCATGCGATTAATCGCAATTAAATATTTTTATTGATTGACAGCCCTAACCTAAATATTATCTAAACATTTATTTTTTAATCATAATCTTAGCTTTTATAGTTTTTTTGTGTGTTTACAAAGTATGCCACACTAAATAGGCCCACTGGGTTAAGACCTCTTCTGCACAAGTCTGAGTGCTGTCTCTTAATGCACCTCTCTAGTGCATGAGGACCAAATATGATATCACCCATGTCTTTTATTGGGCACTCCCCTTACCTCTCTGCCAGTTTGGGAATGTAATTGGCCGAAAGCCACATGACCATCTATCCAGTCCATCTATGTGTGCCCCATTAGCTGATATATGAATGGATGTATATGATTGGTAGTCTTTTATATTTTCAAATTGGTTTGTGTATTGTATGATGACCCTGATGAAGGCCACAAGCTGAAACATGTTGGTCTAACAATACAGGTGATCTGCATACTACTGGAGTTGCTGGAGTTTTACTTCTTTAGACTCCCATCTCCATGCACCTTGGAAGTAGGTGACATTGTGCTGGAAATCCCTTCTCTGCTTCTGTAATGAAAATGAAAACAGATATTTGTGCAACTTGTTGTTAGGGTGACTTTGCAGCGTGTGGTGTCAGGTTGTCAAAGACAGCACAATCCAAATGTATTTGAATTTACTTCTTTACATGACATGGCAAAGGGTGCGTGACAGAGGGAATTTCAAGTTTTTAGAAGTAACCCCTATGTTTTTTGTTTTTATTTTTTAATAATTCTCTTCTTTAATCCAGTACAAGAGGAAGTGGTCACAGCCTGCTGCAGCCATAGATAAAGACTATCATGAAGGCCAGAGCTTGTATAAGAAAGGAGTACGGAGTCATCTTCCTCTTTCTGGCTGTCTTTGTCTTGATCTATGTGCTACGTAACATGGATGTTCTGGAGGTGAGAACTTGGTATTAGAGGGTCTGCTTGAAGGGTGGACCCTGTTGGAAATGTTTAATATTAGTCAGGTTTCAGGATATTTTCAAATGCAATGTGGCTCAGCAACAGTAATGTTCTTTCATTGCAAATAAATGCAGTTCAATGGTATTTACCCTCTCAATGCTGCACCTTGACCTGGTGACAGCAGCAGCTCCTCTAGCTAGAGAGCAGTGAACAACACTTTGAAAACCTTGACCATTTGATTTTGTGCAATTGAGTAAGGGCCACAGGGGAAGTTGAGAAAGGTAGAAATTCCTGCAGCTAACAGATCAACAGTTCTTATCAACCCCCCCAAAGTTAATTTGAGCTTTGGGATGGGAAAAATCTTCCTTCTTGGCCCCTTTTGCTTTATTTGGTTAATTTGCTTTCAGTGCGTTTGTCTGATGCATGTTTGTCACCATCTCTTTCTCCAGTTTCCACATAAAGTGAACTCCATCAGCATCGTCCCAAGAGTTTTCACTGACCCTGACAAGCATCGCAGCTTCTGCACCTTCCAGCCTTTGTCCCGTGAGGAGGCTCTGGAGGAGCGCTTCCTACTAGACTCTATTGCTTGGCCTGAAACTCCACTTGTTTCTTTGGAGCAGACCAGCGATCCAGCTCACAGCAACTTCACCATTCTCCCAGCGAGGGGAGGAGGACAGTGGCACGTAGGGGATCAGCTGGAGGTTATGATACAGATGTCTGACTTCAAGGGCCGTCCCAGGAAGTCTGGGGGGGACTTCTTACTCGCCAGGCTGCACAACCGGAAGATTGGTGCAGGTGTGGTTGGGCAAGTAGTGGATCATCTCAATGGGAGTTACTCTGCTGTATTCTCTTTACTCTGGGATGGAGGCGCGCAGGTTGAGGTAATGCTAAAAACTATCATGTTAAATGTGATTGTACTGTAGGTGTTTGTAATCTTCTGATTGTTTGCGAAGCCCCGCCCCCCTTAGAAACTGTTGCTATGCCTGTTGACTTTCACTTCTCGCACGGCACATGCCGTTTGTAATGATAACAGTCATGTCTAGAAAGGAGCCCGCAAACTGAGAAATCTGATCTGAGAACTGCAAAAACTTGCAAAAACTCTTGCGAGACTTGTTGCCGATGACCTATCCTAACCTTAACTATTCAACATCAATGTCTAACCTTAACTAATAAAAATCAATGTCTAACTTTACCCATTCGAGGTCAATGCCTAACTTTAGCCATTCGAGGTCAATGCCTAACCTTAACAAACTCGCGAGAGTTTCCCCAGTTTGCTAGCCATTATTAATGAAAGTTTGTGACCCGGCCACCATGTTGAGATCAATTGAGGAAAATACCACCCACCAGCCGGAGTAAAATTTCTCATTTTACAGCTAAACAGTACACTACAAGATGTTTCTGAAAACATTTTACATGAGAAATAGGCATTACAGTAACAGAATATTGATTCATATTTGATCAGTGCTGCCTAGTTTGACCGTTTGATCAGAGTTTGTGAAATGTGAAATGACCTGTGATTGGCCAAAGTCTCCCGTCACGGGCTAGAATTTCTAAAGCCTGAAAACAGAGCCATGAGGAGGTGCAGAAGTCTAGTTTTCTCTCGGAATACAATTGAATTACAATTTGCTGAAAGGTTGTTATGGAATCTTTGCCCAATGATGCCAAAAATATTCTGCCTACTGCCACTTTAATACATTCATTTGTTGCACTTTACCTCTTTTGTTTTTGGTTTTGGAAAGGCTTTGTGAAAACTCTGGTTCTCTATCCAATCAGGTGACGCTGGTTCACCCCGTTGAGGTTATCCCAGTGCTGAACAGGCTGAACAGCGAACAGCCCGACAGGATTTACTTCAACAGCCTCTTCCGCTCAGGCTCAGTCTCTGAAACTTCCATCTGTAACGTCTGCCTACATCCAACCCAGCCTCTGTGCAACTTCACTGACGTCCGTACAGGCGAGCCTTGGTTCTGCTACAAGCCAAAGAGCCTGAGCTGTGATGCCAGGGTCAACCACGCCATGGGATCATACAAAGAAAACATCAAGGCCGAGGAGAAGAAGCTCTTTCAAAGGTGAGGGAGCAGAGAGACAGGACTGGCATTTTGTGTGACCTCAAATAAATACTTCCATCCGGTCTATGTATCTCCTGGGTGGGAAGTTTCAGAAGTTTGTAACTGCAGGCAATTAAGATTGAAAAAAAGATGTTTAAAGATAATACAGATCAAACTAATCAGTCTGAATCATACCAGTTGACTTTCATTAAGGACATTGGATAGTATTTGCTGTGATTTGTTTATTTTTTATTGTAAATTAATTAATAATAATTTATATAGCGCCTTTCAAGAAACCCAAGGACGCTTAACATAGACATAAATAGACACAACAAACGGAACATAACAGTAGCTAACTTTTGGAGCCATAAAGCTCCTCTACTATATATCTTTTTTAGGACATTACACATTACTATTACCGGTTTGTTTTACTGTCTTTGAGGGACACGGGATTGTTTTCCCCCAAAAGGGGGCGTGGTCTGGATGACGTATTACCGGTCTGATGTGTGAAAATATGAATTAGTGCAGCTTTAACTCACAAAAATGGATTTTTAGAGGTCAAGATTTGTGTAATGTTGAATGAACTTTCAAGCAATTGTTTTCCATTTTAGTGTTCGATCTTTCTAGTTTTAACTTCATTAAATGATTCCAAATGTTTGTCCTCCTTTCTTATATTTATATTGTAAAAGATATTTTATTGTGTGTGCTTTTCTTCAGCGGTGTTAACTTGAAAGTCTACATGCGGTCTTCAGGACCTGCCAGTGTCACTGTGTTGCCACAAAAGGAAGGTAAAGCATGATTCTTCTTACTGCCTACGATAATAATTCAAAACTGAATGTGCTACAGACAACGAAAGTGAAACAGGCTGAAAAAAACATACTAATTTCTTCTGGCATTCTCCTGCAGAGACATGTATTCAGCCCAGTTTGAGAAGAGCGCTGGTAGCATGGAGCACTAGGCTAAAAGTTCATGAACGTGGCACCAGCTGTTAGCCGTGTATCTAGTCCCTCAGGACTAAGAATAGTCCATAAGATGTTCATACAGTCACTTTATATCTTAGTTTTGGTCTTTTTATGGGATAACCCACCCTTATCCTTCAACTTCCTCTCAGCTCAACCAAAGGTGCAAAGCAGCAGTGTGACATCTGGTCCTTCTGGTTTTTACTACCAGGATGTGTGGCGAGCACTAGGTGGCACCACAGTTCAACAGTTCCAATTCAACACTGCTGCCATGATTCAGTGTCTGAAAGGAAAGGTGGTCCACATGTATGGAGACTCCACCGTCAGGCAGCTGTTTGAATTCCTCAACGCAGCTCTACCAGGTAACTGATCCACGGGGATTTCTGGGAAGAGTTTGATTTTGTTCCCACTGAAGCTCATTCTGTTCCCTCTGTAATACTTTTAGATCTGAAGGAGTTTGACCTGCACAGCCCAGAGAAAGCTGGACCTTACATGTCCTTGGACTATGCAAACAACATCTTGTTGACGTCCCGCTTCCACGGCCCTCCTATCCGTATTGTCGTCGTCTCAGCCAGCCAGCTTCGGTACATTGCCAATGAAATAGATGGCTTAATTGGAGGCACCAACACTGTCGTCGTTTTTGGCATCTGGGCTCACTTCGGCACTTTCCCGATGGAGATCTACATCCGGAGGCTGCAGAGCATCCGCAGGGCGGTGGTGCGGCTGCTGGACAGGGCTCCAGGCACGCTGGTCGTCATCCGAACCGGGAACCCCAAAGCTCTGTCGCTTACTATCTCTCTAACCAACAGCGACTGGCACTCGTGGCAGTGTAACAAGGTGCTCAGAGCCGTGTTCAAAGGACTGAATGTTCATCTGATCGATGCCTGGGAGATGACCCTGGCCCACCACCTGCCGCACGACCTTCACCCAGCACCTCCTATTATTAAGAATATGGTTAACGTTCTCTTGTCCTACATGTGCCCTCAAAAGGGTGGCTAGATGTGTGTTTGTTTGGGAGGGGGAGTGGGGATTAAAGCACATGCTGAGTTTACTTGTTATCTCTGTGTTTCTATCAAGTCCTGTTTTTTTCATTCAGGCAACCCATGCACCGACTAGACTGACTACATTTTTTCTAATCGATTTTTAATCAGGGATTGTTGAGTGAGCACAAAAGAAACAGAACTGGATGGAGTTGGACATTCTAAACTGATAAATGATCACACTCAACGCATGACGTCATGGCCCGTGTCGATAGTCCCCAGGAAATTCGGGAAATCACTAACCGAAGTAGGATCAGATTAAGCAGATTCCGAAAAAGGTATCATTGTCATGAAACTTCCATACAGAAGCCCTGTCCATAATAAGACAGTCTACGAAACATACTATGGGGTTTCTAGTTACAATAGGCGAAGAATCTTGTGGATCCAATGAGTCCAATTGTATTCATGTGTGATGATGTTAGTCCCCATAGTATACGGCTATCCGTCTTTCACCCGGACGGTGTCTCCATCCTGGCCAACATGTTGTCTGAGCTCCACAATTATAATTATAATAGCCTGAGACGTAACAAGTTGAAAAATAATGTACGTAAGCCCAGACAACAATACGTTTCCTCTGAGGGAAACTCTCTACAGGACTCCCAAACTGTCATTGCGTCATGAGGTGGGTAGCTCTGTGATTAAAGGGGGTGAAAGTAGTGAATGTGATAAGTCATGATTCTCACAGCCTCTAATGCACCCCCTTATAATAATACCTTCTTTCTGATTCCACTCCGTGCTCAAATACGCCACAGGTGTGCCAAGTAAGCCATCCTGATGAAAACACCGATGGTGCGTGCATATTAGCGCATGCCTGAACGTGCAGTACACTTAAGTGTCCCAGTTTGGGGGTTTGAAAATATGGTCACCCTACCATAGTAGCCATTTCATTGTAGTGAGACCATTTTTTGAAACTTGACCTCACTGTATAAAATGATCTGTGGTGACTTCTAGGATAATCACAGCCTCATGAAACTTTACAGCCACAAACTAGAGACCTAGAGCATTCAGAGGATGGATGGCTTTTCTAGGTAGATTGACAATAAGGGTGCAGAAATCTCCAAATGTCAAAAGTTTTTGATCCCAAATCACAGCATGGCTTTTTCTATGGTGTTCCTCAAGGTCTTGGTGTCTTAATGTGGTATTTTGGAGGGGTTATTGATCTTTTTTTTTTTTTATCAAATCTCGAGTGCTAAAAAATGGTTAAATTTAGCACCAAATCTGTGTAACTTATAAGACATAATAGATAAGGTGAATGGACATCATATACTTCTATCATAATGTTCTAAGCTTTGTAAAGGACAGAGGGTGTCGTATCTTGTACAGATTGTAAAGCCCCCTGAGGCAAATTTGTGATTTATAATTTTGGGCTATACAAATAAAATTGACTTGACTCTTACACACTTTTACAAGTTATTTTAATTAATTCATGTTTATTTCTGATTTATGACTAGAACAACTTGACACAGCTGCATCTCAAATTAATATTTATGTTCCCAGCTTTCAGATGATGTACACCACTTTTATGTGACATCTACTGCTGACCTGCTATCTCCCTCTAAAGACCCCCTGTAAACTATTGTCTATTGTGGGTCCCAGAAGATTAATATTAAGGTGACGGGGTCAGTGTATCTTTTGGTCATTCGATTTTCCTTTTACAAACGGATATTAAAAAACAAAACAATTGTGGTTATTTGATTTTCGTTTTGAAATACAAAGATTAATATTGAAATAAAGATGTTTTTTTCTTTATCGGGGTTAAAAAAGGGATGAACTAAATTTAAAAAACTGTTTGATTTTGATTTTCTACTTCTAAAAACAAAAAAATAAAAATCACTAGAAGACAGATTATGAAAAAACGCCCTTTTTTCATATTCTGCGACCGGAAGTTGCCATTTACAAAGTAAGAGCGCGTATGATGACGGTGCTGTGTATGAGAGAAAAAGAAGCACGGTGCTGCTGTGTAACTGAAGGTGATGGACTCAGGTGAGAGTGTAGAAACAGAGAGATGCAGAGTCCAAGTGTAGAGTTAAGGCTGTTTATCTTGATGCAGATCAAAGCATACAAAATAATGGTGTGTGAAATGAGCCTAATGAGAAATTAAAGTGTTAAATGCAAGGTCCATCACAGTTTCTGTATATTTTCCATGGACGAACACATGAACAGAAAGTCCATTAGGCATCAATCGTAGCAGGTGAAGTCCAGCCGTCTTCTCCTCATCTGTATTTCTCCCTCAGTGCTGTATGTGGGGGCCTACTCAGTGCAGGCACACTGATGGCACATGCACAGCTCATGATCAAGCACAGGTGATAGTAGGAGACATGCACAGAGGCATTACTCTGAGACTGTGAGGTGTGAGACACATTGCCTTCGTAGTCCTTTCCAGCAGAGGTCCCCCCTCTGCTGGAAAGGACTACAAAGGCAATTTCCACATATAACTAATTAGGCTTTTAATTCATGCTGCACAACTAAATAGTACATCACAAAATATAATTTGAAAAAATACAATACATTATCTTAATGGGAATTTGCCAGGCTCTGCATTGCCCATGCCTGGAGAAATAACAAAAGGATTGTGTACCTTTGTGTCTTTTGAGAGCTAGATCATGGAGCATTGTGAACATATTCACTGCTTATTAACTGTTAAATAATCGTATTCAAATAAGATACAGTAGCCTTCTATCATCCTTTCTATGTATCTGGCTGTAACTGGACTCCCGTCTGGAGCATGGGAGCATGAAATAGGCTATTGGTCCTATGGTTCACTCTACTGGGTGAAAACAGAACTACAGCTACTAGACTACAGCCTTCCTAGATGAGTGCAAGGGATCAGGTGGAAGTGTCAGGTGTGTTGAAAGGAGTAGCCACATAGTGCTTCTAACCTGCCGACATAAAGAAACAGCCCATAGTTAGAGTGTGAGAGAGAAAAGTGTCAATTACGGGAGAGTTCTGTATAACATCTGTAGAGACGCTCCCTGTAATTTATCACACACTTTTTTTATAAAAGACATTCATGTGTTAATGAAAAGAACAAAAGAAAAAATATCTATTTATGTATTTATTTGTGTATTTATTTGTGTGTTTATTTAGCCTACTTATCTTCTACCGTTACCCCGATCCTGTGCTTAAATAATGTTACACTTTTATAGAATGACCAAACTATCTTCTTGGCTTTTATTTTGACATGTTTGCTTTTACGTGACTGCCGTTCTCCGCTCTTTGATTGAAAAGAAAAAATGACAGAAAGAAACTTGAAGAAACCAAAATTGGATCGTTTTTTAATATTCTTTTTTCAACAGACCACAACGTGATTCTCATTTTTCGTTTAAAACAAAAGAAACACGTGACTCCGGTTCTTCAGTCAAAAATTAATAATGATAAAAGGAATTATTAAAAACCAAAAACGGCCCGGGTTGGATCAGTTTTTCATTTTTTGATTCAGAAACCAAAAACGAGAAAACGGCCATCCAAAACAAAACTTAAACCTAACACAACATGTTGAAAATGTCTTAACCTTAACCTATAAAAATCTGCTTTTGATGTGGACCCCAGGAGAAGTAGTTTTCACGGTAATAACATTAAGGTAAAAACTCCATCATTAGCTGTGTTTCCATTCACATATTTTTATTCGCTTTTTGAAGAATTGCATCAGAAAAGCTGTATGGAAACAGCAAAATTTGGTAATCGACCTCAATTGCAAAGAAAAAGGTTTTACGCTCGCTTGAGGTCGTTTTTGCCTTCATGAATAAAGAGTTGATTCGCTAAATGGGATATGGAAACACATTCGCCGAATAAATTCAGTGTAGCGGACATTTAATGATGATAATGAAGGTGGCTAAATAACGCTCCAATACAAGCATTGTCATTTTCAAAAGGGTTCCTTAACCTCTGACCTCAAGACATGTGAATGAACATGAGTTCTATGGGTACCCACGAGTCTCCCCTTTACAGACATGCCCAGATATGTGAAATGTGGTACCTGTGCGAGTTTCTGGACATTATGTGTCGTTGTTTTGTGTTTTTTATTGATTTCCAATAATAAATATATACATACATTTGCATAAAGCAGCATATTTGCCCACTGCCATGTTGATAAGAGTATTAAATGCTTGACAAATCTCCCTTTAAGCTACATTTTGACATAGTTGTGAAATTCACCCAAAACTAACTCAAAAGATGTTCAGTTTAGTGAGATATGAAACAGAGGCATAATAAATAACCCACAAATGTAATTTTTATTTAATGTTAGAAAAACTTTTAACTCTCACATTTCATCAAATTGTTTGCTTGAAAAATAACTTAAATGATGAATTGATTACAGATTAATTGTCATTTGATTAATCGGCTAATTGAGGCCTGGTGTGGTTATCTGGGTGGGTGTGTCACATTTTGCATCTCAGCCCTCTGCTTCAGTAACAACAAACAGAAACAATATATCCCTGCTCAGGTATGTCTCTGTAATCAATACAATACAATCATAGATTTGTAAAAAATAAAATCTGGCCTGTGGGGTGTTACATAGTTGACCCAGTTGTCCCAGCGTGACACAAATAATTCCATTTTATGGTTGACATATGCTGTTATCCTCTCCATTTTGTAAATGTCCACTGTAATGTCCATCCATGTATTTAGAGTTGGGCCCTCCTGTGATAACCACTTCCTCGTAAGAGCCTTTTTACCAGCTACCAGCAATATATTTAATAAATATTTGTCTCTTTTCAACCATTCTTGAGGCATAAGTCCAAAAAGTAAAGTCTTACTCTCCATGAGGAACATTACATCTGAAAATATCTTGTAAGGCATCATGCATCTCTCTCCAATAATCTTGAATGACAGGACAATCCCAGAAAACATGGTAATGATGTGCATTTAGATTTCCACAATTTTTCCAGCAAGCTGGGGAGTTCCCATCATAGTGGGATTCCTGAGAGGGTGTAATAAAATACCTTATCAGGCTTTTCCAACTAAATTCCCTCCAATTTTGTGAGCTGGTACATTTCCATTAACATATCCATATTGTTGTCCATTCTTCCTCAGATATGATCATCTCTGCTTCCTTCTCCCATTTTGTTTTGTAAGAGCCATTTACTAGTGCCAAGTTTCGTGACAAAGGGACGGGAAGTGAATTTTATTGTGAAAAGGTTCAGTTGTAAATAAACGAGTTACCGGCAGAGCAACACGGCCGACTCAACGCGTAAAACATTGTGATGTCTTCCTTGAAATGTGGTTATTGACAGAAAGTAAGTTAAGACGAAGATAGAAGTATGAAGACTAAAGATAGCCACTACATGTTTTAATATACAACGTTGAGTGTGTTTTAAGATTTAATAGCCCTTTATACATACATGAAATGATTCTAACATTATTTGAATGATGTGCTTTTTTAAATATTTCTGTCAAACTCGACCTTGGCTGTGTTATATTTTTCACCTTATCTGAAGACATCGATAGAAGTCCTGTTTTTCTAATAAGAATTTCTCTTTAAGCATTTCAAAACTGAACAGTGTCCCTTCTTTCATGATGTTGCATAGAACAGTTATGCCTTTAGCTGCCCATACCTTAAATCTATTATCTAATTTATTAGAAGTAAAGCCTGTGTCCTATGCGCTAATTCTGGTGACTTTAAAACAATGACGATAACAAAATAAGTATACTGCAACAGCATTTTTATGTTAAACTTCTAATTTTACCTTTAAATCTCAGCAAAGAAAACTGAATAATTTTCCCCTCTGGCATAAACTTTGCATGTGGATATCTAGCATAAACTATATCCTTTAGAAGTGACCTGAACTCACAACCAGGTTCACAAGTGTGGTTACCTGGGTGGGTGTGTCACATTAAGCATCTCAGCCCTCTGCTTCAGTAACAACAAACAGAGAAACAATAAATCCCTGCTCAGAGGCCTGTACTACGAAGAAGGATTTGGAGTTAGCGAGGTAAATCTAAGATTTGAATGTCTTTACAAACTGTTTGCCTCTATATCTAACCATATGTTATCTGATTGGTTGGGGTGGATCCAGTTGATTTGCCAGAGAGTAATGGTAAAAATGGGTAGCTTCGAGTCCTCCTTGTGTTTTTGTTTTTTGCAGAGTGGATAGTTTAATTTTTGGTGTCTTGTTTTTCCAGTAAAATTGAGAGATGATTGAGTCCAGAGATTTAAACCAGGTGGGGATGGGTTGGGATGGGATCATTGTGAATAGGTCATTTATTTTAGGGAGTATTGTCATTTTAACGGTACCTATTCTGCCCATGAGGAAAATAAAAGTAAAAGAAATTTCCAGTTTACTCTGTCAAAGGCTTTTTCTGCATCCAAGGTGGCTATGATGGTTCCTGCTTACTGTAAAGATGAATAATGAATTAAACTAAATTACGTGTGTTGTTGGATGAATGTCTACCTTTGATAAAGCCGGTTTAATCTGAGTGAATTATGGATGGAGTGACTTTTTTCTATTCTGTGAGTTAGTACCTTTGTTATTATTTTTATATCTACGTTGAGGAGAGAAATGGGACGGTAACTTGACGGCAAGGTTGGGTCTTTGTTGGGTTTGAGGGGGAGGGAAATTGTGGCTGTGTTCATGCTTGCTGGAAATCTTGAATTTTGTTCTATTTCAGTTATCATTTTGTTGAAAAGCGGAGCCAGAATGGGTTAAGGATCAGTAATGCATTGTTTTTGTGGAGGACAGTCTCCTAACAGAGTTAGTCGAGTCATGTTTTTGTCTGAGTGTAGAGGTATCAAGAACCACAAGAGTGGGAGGACTATAAGGAGAGTGTGTGTCTGAAAAGGTGCCATGGTTGTCCCCTCTCCATGTTATGTGTATGTGTTGGAGGGTGCAAGTGTGATGCGCATGTATCTCCCTTTTGGGGGACACAGATACTTGTCTGCACGACACTCGGTGTCTTCCTGCTATTGTAGTGTAGTATTGAGAGCAGTGTAACTGCATACGCCAACTGGCGCTCATGAATCACCTTAGTGAATGGTGTCTGCTCAGCTTACTGTGTGATGTTCTTCTCCCCAGGCCAGTTGGATGGAGCCTTTTTGCAGTGTGTGGCGTGTATCCACTAGGGATGGGTCATGATTTTAGATTTTTCGAATAGTCGTTAAGTTATAAAAAGTCGAATATTTAATGCGACTATTCGTCCCATCTTAAAAAAACATATATTTCTCTTGTATTAACCGTTGCAGGTGCTGCCTGGTAGTAACGTTACTACCAGTAAAATGTGTGTGGCACGTTCAGTTCGGCTCTTTTCTGTGAGCGCAGGGGTGTGTATGTGTGTGTGCTTGTCAAGACCATGCGTCAACTTTGCTACGTATGGGAACAAAGCTTTTGGCAAACATGGTTTACCCGAGGAGCCGTACCACACTTTGTCTTTGCAGTAGGCCCCTTTCTTTTTCCACTGTCGTTTCTCTGCATCTGAAACAGAATTTTGCATGTGAGTTAGATCATCAAAGGAGACAGATTCCATTATGACATTAAGACCAGTAGGTGTAGGTGTGTGTGTGTCGGAGCGCCACAGCTGAGGGGCCAGGTGGGCCTCAGAGGACTACCTAGTGGGCCGTGGAGGACCTGCCAAATGGCTAGATTTACCTCTTCAAAATCCGACGGCCGCTATTCTGTCTTTCAGAGGTCGTAGCAGGCTCAGTTTTAAAGCTACCGGTATCTTAGGAAACTTAAAAAACCTAAAGAATCCATTGGTCCCAACCATGTCTTGCCATCTTGTCGTGAAGGAGGCTAAATAACGCTCTAAATATACACTAAATTTTGTCGAGGAAAAACTGGCATGGCCATTTTCAGATGGGTCTCTTGACCTCTGACCTCAAGATATCTGAATGAAAACGGGTTCAATGGGTACCAACGAGTCTCCCCTTTACAGACACATATGTCTCGGATGCAGTGACACAAAGTTGAGTGGTTTGGAAAAAACGAAAAAAAATTTGTTGGAGCCCAGTTTGTAATTTAATTGTGAAGGTGGTCCTCGGAATGGTTTTTAACAATCAGAAGTGGGCCTCAGGATACAGAAGGTTGTGAACCCTGCGAAGGCATTTCCTTTTGAGACAGTGTCAGTCCCTTCAGTGTGAGTAAGTTTAGATGGAAGTTGGATAGCTGCCGAGGGACTCAGAATTAGGTCTTTGTGGTGGAAGGGTTTTCCTGTTGATGTTATCATCTCTCTGTTGACCCAGTTTCTCGCAAAACAACGGCATGTTGAGAACGCGTATCGACTGTCTGTATATAGAGTTAAATTCTTATTTTTTGCTAGTGTACATGCTTCGGTTAGAGCAATAAGCTCTGCAGCTTGAGCAGAGAGATGATCAGGCTGTCTTTTCATGAGGATGATTTTATGTTCGTCAATTCAATTCAATTCAATTCAAACTTTATTGCAGACTCAAGGTCCAGATAAGAAAAAAGAAAAAACAACAACAATACATTACGTATAATACATTACAATAAAGGAAGCACTATAAAAAGTCATGATTAAAATATATTAAAAATATAAATATAAATATATACATACATCAATGCCTTACATATAAAGAACTATACCAGTGCCTCCACAGCTGTGATTGGTACCGCGTAGTGCTAAATCTCATGTTGGACAACCGCAAGATTATGTCATTCTCAGAGTGATTTAGCCGGCATATACAGTAAATTTGTACATGAGATTTCTTAATACAGTTTGAAAAATATTTATGCTGGGAAAAGGTTTTTGCGCTGGATTAGTTGAGACCAGAAGAACAAATTCTTTATTACAGTCAGTGCCCAGGCCACATTATTCACTTGAGTTTGGGATATTTTTAACTGCAGCCATCTACAAAGTAAATGAAATGGCTCATGTCAAGGGGTGTGTCTTTTAGATCTGGACGGATGCTGGTTACAGCGTGCGTCACTTCTAGGCAGTCTGTTGGTGAAACAAAATTGTAGACGGTCCACTACTACAGGTGTGCGTGGCTGGATTGCAGCATTCACACCGTGTAAGTCCTGGACCATCCACCAGCTGCTGGAAGGCGGTGCGTTTTTCACTGGGTAAATAGGAGTGTTACATGGTGAGTTAGGACATGCTATTATTATTCCTTTCTCTTTTAGAGCTTTAAACACCTGTGTTATACCTTCTGGCTTTAAAGGATGTTGTCTCTGATAAGGCCTGTATGTTGAATTAGGTGTTATTATTGAAGGTGCTGCACATTTCATTAAACCAACAGTTTTGTCAAAGGCAAAGGCAATCTCCCTGTCATATGTACACATATGCAAACTTGCCCTTTCTTTGAATAACTGACACCTGGCGTACCGGGTACTGCTTCCCAATCATAGAGTTCTGCACAGATGGTTGTAAATGGACCACATAGTTACCAAGAGGGGTCTTTAGGTTTGGCTAGAGAAACATGTGGACAAACACTTTGTTTAAACAGAATTTGTTCCTCTGGTCTTAATACAACTAATCCAGTGCAAAAACCCTTTTCCCCAAAAAATGTTTGAAATCCTGACCTGAGCATGTGAAGTCTTAAAAAATCTTTCTGTGTAGGATGTAGCTGAACCTTGGGTGTGCCTGTAGTACAGTCATATTTCCTTCCTTCTGTTTGTCAGAGTGGGAGGGGGGGGATGTTTCTTTAGTGATAGTGTGATAGAGTGCCTGGAGTACAAAGTTACAGTCTCCTTCCCTCAGTTACAGCTACAGCCTTGCTTAAAGGTTTTTATATTATTTATATTTATATTCTTAATATATTTTAATCATGACTATTTATAGTGCTTCCTGTATTGTAATGTATTATATGTAATGTATTGTTGTTGTTTTTTTTTTCATTTTTCTTATCTGGACCTTGAGTCTGCAATAAAGTTTGAATTGAATTGACACACATAAAATCATCCTCATGAAAAGACTGCCTGATCATCTCTCTGCTCAAGCTGCAGAGCTGATTGCTCTAACTGAAGCATGTACACAAAAAATAAGAATTTAACTGTATATACAGACAGTCGATACGCATTCTCAATATGCCATTGTTTTGCGTCTTTAGGTTTGGCTAGAGAAACATGTGGACAAACACTTTGTTTAAACAAAATTTGTTCCTCTGGTCTTAATACACTACAGCCTGTAGTACTTAGAGCAGTGCATATTTCCTTCCTTCTGTTTGTCAGACGTGGGAGGGGGGGGATGTTAGCTTCACATAATGCTGAGAGATCTTTAGTGATAGGGGTGGGCGCCTGTGTGATTAGGTCAAATGTAAAATAATAGTTAGGACGGTGGAGGTACCATCGGTTGGTAGTTGTCACCAGAGCCAGCAAGAGGTGCATGAGGGGGTGGCCTTCGATACTAATTCATCATCGCAGTGTTTATCTGAAAAACAAATAGACTCAGGGGAGTGAATTGGTCCAGTATCTTCCTCCTTTTTCTTTTTAAATCTGCTTTCTCCATACTTCATTGCATCCTCTCTTTTTAACATCTCTCTGTTCCACACTTTCCATTCCTTAATCCCATATTTTTTTAATTTACTTTCTCTACCACTCGCCTTCTCTTCAATTTTTTCTCTTCAGTCTTGTTTCCGTAGACTTCCATTAACAGGGAATCCCCATTGATTACATTGTTTTAAATGTTTGAGGACCCAAGGCCTGTAAACATTTTCCATCTGAGAAGCGGGTCCCTTAGCGGGCATCTTGCTTCCACCCTTTCCCATTTTAACCCCTGGTTAAAATTAAATTATTCCCAGAACAGTTATTACAAGCCCCCAGGACTTCACAAAGATCTGTCACACTTTAACCCTTTGGTTAAATTAAACTGTCCCCAGAACAATTATCACAAATCCTCCGGGACTTTTACACTATTGTTTCAGAACTAAAATTGACCAACCTGATTCAGTTGTCTAGGAGTCTTCTCCTATGCCCGTATTCAGTCGAGATCCTGTCACCCTGTGTGTCTCCACCAACTCTCACTGGCCTCTAAATAATCCAAACTGTCGAATTTACTTCTTTCATTTAGGTCTTTCAGTCAGGAGTCTCTGTTGGTGAAGAGAAACGGGTATTTAAGGATCCCGGACGAGCCCCCAGAATGATGGAGAAATGATTTAATAAAAAGTCTCTGGTCATTCAGTTAAGAAGCATTACTCAATTTATTCAGCAAATGCATTTGGGTCCATACAGCAGACAAAGTCAGTGTAAAAGACAAAGACCTCCCTCACTACAGCATTCTTTATAACCTTGATTTAGCCTCCCCCCCTGGTGGCCCTAACCACCGTGCTTGTGTGTGGGAAAGCATTTTCTATTCATACAAGGGAGTTACTTGTGATAGTTTTAGCAGAGTGCAGGTGCGAGGGGGATAAGAAATGTAACTACACATTAGGACAGTCTGTGCTCTCCCGGAACATTCAGATTTATCTGAGTACACAAATGATAACTTGTTGCTACGTACACATTCCAAGGGACATGGTATTTTTCACTCACACAGGGAAGCAAGTTCGTCCGGTGTTATTGGTGAGTCCAGTGTGTTGGTTTGTTCTTTACTAAGTTGTGGTAGGTCAATGCTGTTGAGAAATTAGTTCATATCTTATTGAATTGGATCCTTTTCCAATGAATAAAGATAAGCGATAAAAATTACGAAAATGTTATTTATTTCTTCGGGTGAATTTGTGGGCTCCCCTGCTGAGTCCTTAACGATGGAGATGGTTGTTTTTGTTTTTTTTATTTCGTTTAATTTGATTTGCCAAGTATTTACCACATGTATTGCTACGGTGGAAATTTTCTTGTCGAAGTCTGTCGATCAGGAATTGTGTTTTCTTATTTGTAATTTAATTTATTTGAAATTTATACTTTCTTAATTCATTCTGGGTTTCCTCTGTAGGCAGGGTCGGCGCCAGAGTGTTAGGGGCGGACGGGCAATCAGCTTTGACAGGGGGGGCATTTTTTTTCACCTCATATAGCCTTTATTAAGTGTATTATGATGTTTTATGAAAGAAATAAACTGACAGAGAGGTGTATACATACTGCCACTTATGCGATCAGGCGCGCATGCACGCACGCATACACATGCTGTTATGTCCACAAAAACAAGTTATAAACTAACACCGTATCCTAACTGGATACGAGCGTCCGACTATCACGCTGCATCGCGTAGCATCTGACGCTCTCTGTCCACTGAATATGTTAAATCCAGTCCACAACAGGTGTCTGTGCTCGTGAGTTCATCTGCAGATGCTTTAGTTATTAATGTATGCCTTTTTATTAAATTCACTGAAAGACAAGTTGTTACGTTGGTTTGTGTCTTGTTTTAACAGAAACTGCCACCACATTATCTAGTGATCTTCTCCAGCCAGCTGCCACCTTATTTTGATTTCTGTTTTGAAATGAGGAGGTACTGGAGGCTACAGATAACTCCTCAGGCACGCCCTGCGTCTTGCTAGTGCCAAGGTCAAAATGTGCACACACGTAGGTGCTGAGATAAAGTAAACAGGGGGTTACCCAACACATTAATCTAACAGCCTGACTGATTTCTTCATAACTATAATTTAAGTTAATAAAGACTAAATGTGGATGTTTCACTCACCAGTTGTTGTCCCTGCTCAGCCCGCTGTAGTGTAACATTAGTCCATTGTTTTATTCCACAATACTGAACAGAATAATCCAAACAGGTAGAAAAAGTAAGATGTGAGAGGAGCACAGGATGCTTTTTACTCTCTTGGTCCTAATTGTGCTTTAATGCACCAGGTTTGTAGGTCTACTTTCTCTCATTTTTTTTTCTATTGAGCTAGATTGAAAAAAACAAAAAAACAAACAAACACGCAAACGGAGCGGATCAAAACGAGGCTTCTTACTGAAATATTGTAGTGACGGTTCATATTTCCCAGAGTTTCCATAGTTGTCTCTTTGCGCTGTGTGTTCGTGTTTTATTTGAACCATTAGTGAGGTGGCCGTTATATTTTTTGACAGGTAGCTCATAATAAAGTTTCACTAGTAAACTTTATTACATATAACTGTGAGCGTCAATGCCTGTGCTGAAAGTGTCAGTAATCAAGTTAATATTTTCATTTACATCTAGGACAACTGACCTGGTTTTCTCGGCTCATTTTATCTAAACTAATCAGCCGTTCCTCTCAATATGAGTGACAGGAAAAAATAGGAACCGTGTATCCGATAGAAGTTCAGACAAAACGTCACGTCGCGCTGTGCAGCGCCGTGTTGCTGTGCAGCGCCGTGTTGCTGTGCAGCACCGTGTTGCTGTGCAGCACCGTGTTGCTGTGCAGCACCGTGTTGCTCGCAGCCAGTTAGGACACTCCAATAGAAAGCAATGTAATCAAGCCCAAGTACATGTCCTAGTTGTTTCCTAAATGCAAAACTATCACTGTTTTGCGCTTTATTTTGCATTGCAGTGTTAAGTTCTTCCATTACCAAACTGAATGACTTAATTTTACTAATAGCTTAGCTGTTATTTCAGTTTAGTTTTTTGTCAGGAGAGAATTCAGCTAAGGGGGCACAGTGACCTTTTTGGACGGGCCTGGACCCCCATGGCCCGCCCCTAACGCTGACGCTGTCTGTAGGGTTGCTTGCATTAAATTTCTTTCTTTTTTTGAATGAAATGATTATGCCTCTTAAAACTGCCTTTCCTGTTTCCCATAGAAGTGTTGGTGATGACTTTGGGGAATCATTTATTTCTAGGAGGGATCCCCACTCTTTTTTTTAATGAGACTGTCAAACTGAGGGTCTTTGAGGAGAGATGTATTAAAGCGCCATCTGATGGCTGGTTTATGTAGACGGACTCTGTTCCATGTAAATGTTACGGGGGTATGGTCGCTAATAACGACGGAGTGGATCTTTGATTCTGAAATATTAGATAGATTAGATATAATTGAATTGGTTGAAAAGAAATTGTGAAAAAAGGATGAGTCATCTGTATTTGGGCCATAAACATTACAGATTTTGACTGGGCTATTGTTGATTGATATGTTTATGACGATCAAACGTCCTTCAGGATCTGTGATGGTGGTGTTATGGACAAATGAGACTTTTTTTGTTTATTAAGATACATACCCCTCGTTGTTTTGTGTTGTAGTGAGCTGAGAATAAGTGAATGAATTGTGATGATTTAAATTGATTGTAGTCTGAATCTGAGAGATGTGTTTCTTGTATTAAATATATATATCTGCTTGTAGTTTGGCCAGATGATTCAGAACTTTTATTTGTTTTGGCTGTGTACCAATTCCACGGATATTCCAGGTTCTGATGACATATTGAAAGGGTTGTTATGGTCTAAACCTTAATGTTTACATAGGAGTGTTTGTGTGTGTGTAGCGGTGTACGAGAGAGAGAGAGAGAGAGAGAGAGAGAGAGAGAGATATGAGGGGGGTATCTAGAAGAGCAAGGCGGTTATATCCTTATCACGGGTACAACTGTCCATTTATGGAAAGTGAAACTAGAAAACTACTTCATACTGCGTCTTTGTAAGTCCAGAATTGTTTCCTTCATACTTTTCATTTTGGCGGTGACATAGATAAGCTGGGTGGTAATGGTGTTGACAGATTGTAGTAGTGACTTGTTTTATTTTTGTTATATAGCAGTGTTTTATGAGTATGAGTGGGCTCAGTTTTAAAGCTAGAGTGACGATACAGGTATCAAACTAGAAAACCTAAGGAATCAACTGGTGTGTGTTTTTTATGCTAAATGCAGTACCTGTGAGGGTTTCTGGACAATATCTGTCATTGTTTTGTGTTGTTAATTGATTTCCAATAATAAATATATACATACATTTGCATAAAGCAGCATATTTGCAAACTCCCATGTTGATAAGAGTATTAAATACTTGACTAAAAATCTCCCTTTAAGGTACATTTTGAACAGATGAAGAAATGTGATTAATCGTGATTAACTATGGACATTCATGCGATTAATCGCAATTAAATATTTTTATTGATTGACAGCCCTAACCTAAATATTATCTAAACATTTATTTTTTAATCATAATCTTAGCTTTTATAGTTTTTTTGTGTGTTTACAAAGTATGCCACACTAAATAGGCCCACTGGGTTAAGACCTCTTCTGCACAAGTCTGAGTGCTGTCTCTTAATGCACTTCTCTAGTGCATGAGGACCAAATATGATATCACCCATGTCTTTTATTGGGCACTCCCCTTACCTCTCTGTCAGTTTGGGAATGTAATTGGCCGAAAGCCACATGACCATCTATCCAGTCCATCTATGTGTGCCCCATTAGCTGATATATGAATGGATGTATATGATTGGTAGTCTTTTATATTTTCAAATTTGTTTGTGTGTTGTATGATGACCCTGGTGATGAAGGCCACAAGCTGAAACATGTTGGTCTAACATTACAGGTGATCTGCATACTACAAGTGTTGCTTGAGTTTTACTTCTTCAGACTTCCATCTCCATGCACCTTGGAAGTAGGTGAAGTTGTGCTGGAAATCCCTTCTCTGCTTCTGTAATGAACATGAAAACAGATATTTGTGCAACTTGTTGTTAGGGTGACTTTGCAGCGTGCGGTGTCAGGTTGTCAAAGACAGCACAATACAAATGTATTTGAATTTACTTCTTTACATGACGTGGCAAAGGGTGCGTGACAGAGGGAATTTCAAGTTTTTAGCAGTAACCCCTATGTTTTTTGTTTTTATTTTTTAATAATTCTCTTCTTTAATCCAGTACAAGAGGAAGTGGTCACAGCCTGCTGCAGCCATAGATAAAGACTATCATGAAGGCCAGAGCTTGTATAAGAAAGGAGTACGGAGTCATCTTCCTCTTTCTGGCTGTCTTTGTCTTGATCTATGTGCTACGTAACATGGATGTTCTGGAGGTGAGAACTTGGTATTAGAGGGTCTGCTTGAAGGGTGGACCCTGTTGGAAATGTTTAATATTAGTCAGGTTTCAGGATATTTTCAAATGCAATGTGGCTCAGCAACAGTAATGTTCTTTCATTGCAAATAAATGCAGTTCAATGGTATTTACCCTCTCAATGCTGCACCTTGACCTGGTGACAGCAGCAGCTCCTCTAGCTAGAGAGCAGTGAACAACACTTTGAAAACCTTGACCATTTGATTTTGTGCAATTGAGTAAGGGCCACAGGGGAAGTTGAGAAAGGTAGAAATTCCTGCAGCTAACAGATCAACAGTTCTTATCAACCCCCCCAAAGTTAATTTGAGCTTTGGGATGGGAAAAATCTTCCTTCTTGGCCCCTTTTGCTTTATTTGGTTAATTTGCTTTCAGTGCGTTTGTCTGATGCATGTTTGTCACCATCTCTTTCTCCAGTTTCCACATAAAGTGAACTCCATCAGCATCGTCCCAAGAGTTTTCACTGACCCTGACAAGCATCGCAGCTTCTGCACCTTCCAGCCTTTGTCCCGTGAGGAGGCTCTGGAGGAGCGCTTCCTACTAGACTCTATTGCTTGGCCTGAAACTCCACTTGTTTCTTTGGAGCAGACCAGCGATCCAGCTCACAGCAACTTCACCATTCTCCCAGCGAGGGGAGGAGGACAGTGGCACGTAGGGGATCAGCTGGAGGTTATGATACAGATGTCTGACTTCAAGGGCCGGCCCAGGAAGTCTGTTGGGGACTTCTTACTCGCCAGGCTGCACAACCGGAAGATTGGTGCAGGTGTGGTTGGGCAAGTAGTGGATCATCTCAATGGGAGTTACTCTGCTGTATTCTCTTTACTCTGGGATGGAGGCGCGCAGGTTGAGGTAATGCTAAAAACTATCATGTTAAATGTGATTGTACTGTAGGTGTTTGTAATCTTCTGATTGTTCGCGAAGCCCCGCCCCCCTTAGAAACTGTTGCTATGCCTGTTGACTTTCACTTCTCGCACATCACATGCCGTTTGTAATGATAACAGTCATGTCTAGAAAGGAGCCCGCAAACTGAGAAATCTGATCTGAGAACTGCAAAAACTTGCAAAAACTCTTGCGAGACTTGCTGCCGATGACCTATCCTAACCTTAACTATTCAACATCAATGTCTAACCTTAACTAATAAAAATCAATGTCTAACTTTACCCATTCGAGGTCAATGCCTAACTTTAGCCATTCGAGGTCAATGCCTAACCTTAACAAACTTGCGAGAGTTTCCCCAGTTTGCTAGCCATTATTAATGAAAGTTTGTGACCTGGCCACCATGTTGAGATCAATTGAGGAAAATACCACCCACCAGCCGGAGTAAAATTTCTCATTTTACAGCTAAACAGTACACTACAAGATGTTTCTGAAAACATTTTACATGAGAAATAGGCATTACAGTAACAGAATATTGATTCATATTTGATCAGTGCTGCCTAGTTTGACCGTTTGATCAGAGTTTGTGAAATGTGAAATGACCCGTGATTGGCCAATGTCTCCCGTCACGGGCTAGAATTTCTAAAGCCTGAAAACAGAGCCATGAGGAGGTGCAGAAGTCTAGTTTTCTCTCGGAATACAATTGAATTACAATTTGCTGAAAGGTTGTTATGGAATCTTTGCCCAATGATGCCAAAAATATTCTGCCTACTGCCACTTTAATACATTCATTTGTTGCACTTTACCTCTTTTGTTTTTGGTTTTGGAAAGGCTTTGTGAAAACTCTGGTTCTCTATCCAATCAGGTGACGCTGGTTCACCCCGTTGAGGTTATCCCAGTGCTGAACAGGCTGAACAGCGAACAGCCCGACAGGATTTACTTCAACAGCCTCTTCCGCTCAGGCTCAGTCTCTGAAACTTCCATCTGTAACGTCTGCCTACATCCAACCCAGCCTCTGTGCAACTTCACTGACGTCCGTACAGGCGAGCCTTGGTTCTGCTACAAGCCAAAGAGCCTGAGCTGTGATGCCAGGGTCAACCACGCCATGGGATCATACAAAGAAAACATCAAGGCCGAGGAGAAGAAGCTCTTTCAAAGGTGAGGGAGCAGAGAGACAGGACTGGCATTTTGTGTGACCTCAAATAAATACTTCCATCCGGTCTATGTATCTCCTGGGTGGGAAGTTTCAGAAGTTTGTAACTGCAGGCAATTAAGATTGAAAAAAAGATGTTTAAAGATAATACAGATCAAACTAATCAGTCTGAATCATACCAGTTGACTTTCATTAAGGACATTGGATAGTATTTGCTGTGATTTGTTTATTTTTTATTGTAAATTAATTAATAATAATTTATATAGCGCCTTTCAAGAAACCCAAGGACGCTTAACATAGACATAAATAGACACAACAAACGGAACATAACAGTAGCTAACTTTTGGAGCCATAAAGCTCCTCTATTATATCTTTTTTAGGACATTACACATTACTATTACCGGTTTGTTTTACTGTCTATGAGGGACACGGGATTGTTTTCCCCCAAAAGGGGGCGTGGTCTGGATGACGTATTACCGGTCTGATGTGTGAAAATATGAATTAGTGCAGCTTTAACTCACAAAAATGGATTTTTAGAGGTCAAGATTTGTGTAATGTTGAATGAACTTTCAAGCAATTGTTTTCCATTTTAGTGTTCGATCTTTCTAGTTTTTAACTTCATTGAATGATTCCAAATGTTTGTCCTCCTTGCTTATCTTTATGTTGTAAGAGATATTTTATTGTGTGTGCTTTTCTTCAGCGGTGTTAACTTGAAAGTCTACATGCGGTCTTCAGGACCTGCCAGTGTCACTGTGTTGCCACAAAAGGAAGGTAAAGCATGATTCTTCTTACTGCCTACGATAATAATTCAAAACTGAATGTGCTACAGACACTGAAAGTGAAACAGGCTGAAAAAAACATACTAATTTCTTCTGGCATTCTCCTGCAGAGACATGTATTCAGCCCAGTTTGAGAAGAGCGCTGGTAGCATGGAGCACTAGGCTAAAAGTTCATGAACGTGGCACCAGCTGTTAGCCGTGTATCTGGTCTTTCAGGACTAAGAATAGTCCATAAGATGTTCATACAGTCACTTTATATCTTAGTTTTGGTCTTTTTATGGGATAACCCACCCTTATCCTTCAACTTCCTCTCAGCTCAACCAAAGGTGCAGAGCAGCAGTGTGACATCTGGTCCTTCTGGTTTTTACTACCAGGATGTGTGGCGAGCACTAGGTGGCACCACAGTTCAACAGTTCCAATTCAACACTGCTGCCATGATTCAGTGTCTGAAAGGAAAGGTGGTCCACATGTATGGAGACTCCACCGTCAGGCAGCTGTTTGAATTCCTCAACGCAGCTCTACCAGGTAACTGATCCACGGGGATTTCTGGGAAGAGTTTGATTTTGTTCCCACTGAAGCTCATTCTGTTCCCTCTGTAATACTTTTAGATCTGAAGGAGTTTGACCTGCACAGCCCAGAGAAAGCTGGACCTTACATGTCCTTGGACTATGCAAACAACATCTTGTTGACGTCCCGCTTCCACGGCCCTCCTATCCGTATTGTCGTCGTCTCAGCCAGCCAGCTTCGGTACATTGCCAATGAAATAGATGGCTTAATTGGAGGCACCAACACTGTCGTCGTTTTTGGCATCTGGGCTCACTTCGGCACTTTCCCGATGGAGATCTACATCCGGAGGCTGCAGAGCATCCGCAGGGCGGTGGTGCGGCTGCTGGACAGGGCTCCAGGCACGCTGGTCGTCATCCGAACCGGGAACCCCAAAGCTCTGTCGCTTACTATCTCTCTAACCAACAGCGACTGGCACTCGTGGCAGTGTAACAAGGTGCTCAGAGCCGTGTTCAAAGGACTGAATGTTCATCTGATCGATGCCTGGGAGATGACCCTGGCCCACCACCTGCCGCACGACCTTCACCCAGCACCTCCTATTATTAAGAATATGGTTAACGTTCTCTTGTCCTACATGTGCCCTCAAAAGGGTGGCTAGATGTGTGTTTGTTTGGGAGGGGGAGTGGGGATTAAAGCACATGCTGAGTTTACTTGTTACCTCTGTGTTTCTATCAAGTCCTGTTTTTTTCATTCAGGCAACCCATGCACCGACTAGACTGACTACATTTTTTCTAATCGATTTTTAATCAGGGATTGTTGAGTGAGCACAACAATCCCAGTAAGCAGATTCTGAAAAAGGTATCATTGCCATGAAACTTCCATACAGAAGCCCTGTCCATAATAAGACAGTCTATGAAACATATTATGGGGTTTCTAGTGGATCCAATGAGTCAAATTGTATTCATGTGTGATGATGTTAGTCCCCATAGTATACGGCTATCCGTCTTTCACCCGGACGGTGTCTCCATCCTGGCCAACATGTTGTCTGAGCTCCACAATTATAATTATAATAGCCTGAGACGTAACAAGTTGAAAAATAATGTACGTAAGGCCAGACAACAATACGTTTCCTCTGAGGGAAACTCTCTACAGGACTCCCAAACTGTCATTGCGTCATGAGGTGGGTAGCTCTGTGATTAAAGGGGGTGAAAGTAGTGAATGTGATAAGTCATGATTCTCACAGCCTCTAATGCACCCCCTTATAATAATACCTTCTTTCTGATTCCACTCCGTGCTCAAATACGCCACAGGTGTGCCAAGTAAGCCATCCTGATGAAAACACCGATGGTGCGTGCATATTAGCGCATGCCTGAACGTGCAGTACACTTAAGTGTCCCAGTTTGGGGGTTTGAAAATATGGTCACCCTACCATAGTAGCCATTTCATTGTAGTGAGACCATTTTTTGAAACTTGACCTCACTGTATAAAATGATCTGTGGTGACTTCTAGGATAATCACAGCCTCATGAAACTTTACAGCCACAAACTAGAGACCTAGAGCATTCAGAGGATGGATGGCTTTTCTAGGTAGATTGACAATAAGGGTGCAGAAATCTCCAAATGTAAAAAGTTTTTGATCCCAAACCACAGCATGGCTTTTTCTATGGTGTTCCTCAAGGTCTTGGTGTCTTAATGTGGTATTTTGGAGGGGTTATTGATCTTTTTTTTTTTTTATCAAATCTCGAGTGCTAAAAAATGGTTAAATTTAGCACCAAATCTGTGTAACTTATAAGACATAATAGATAAGGTGAATGGACATCATATACTTCTATCATAATGTTCTAAGCTCTGTAAAGGACAGAGGGTGTCGTATCTTGTACAGATTGTAAAGCCCCCTGAGGCAAATTTGTGATTTATAATTTTGGGCTATACAAATAAAATTGACTTGACTCTTACACACTTTTACAAGTTATTTTAATTAATTCATGTTTATTTCTGATTTATGACTAGAACAACTTGACACAGCTGCATCTCAAATTAATATTTATGTTCCCAGCTTTCAGATGATGTACACCACTTTTATGTGACATCTACTGTTGACTTGCTATCTCCCTCTAAAGACCCCCTGTAAACTATTGTCTATTGTGGGTCCCAGAAGATTAATATTAAGGTGACGGGGTCAGTGTATCTTTTGGTCATTCGATTTTCCTTTTACAAACGGATATTAAAAAACAAAACAATTGTGGTTATTTGATTTTCGTTTTGAAATACAAAGATTAATATTGAAATAAAGATGTTTTTTTCTTTATCGGGGTTAAAAAAGGGATGAACTAAATTTAAAAAACTGTTTGATTTTGATTTTCTACTTCTAAAAACAAAAAAATAAAAATCACTAGAAGACAGATTATGAAAAAACGCCCTTTTTTCATATTCTGCGACCGGAAGTTGCCATTTACAAAGTAAGAGCGCGTATGATGACGGTGCTGTGTATGAGAGAAAAAGAAGCACGGTGCTGCTGTGTAACTGAAGGTGATGGACTCAGGTGAGAGTGTAGAAACAGAGAGATGCAGAGTCCAAGTGTAGAGTTAAGGCTGTTTATCTTGATGCAGATCAAAGCATACAAAATAATGGTGTGTGAAATGAGCCTAATGAGAAATTAAAGTGTTAAATGCAAGGTCCATCACAGTTTCTGTATATTTTCCATGGACGAACACATGAACAGAAAGTCCATTAGGCATCAATCGTAGCAGGTGAAGTCCAGCCGTCTTCTCCTCATCTGTATTTCTCCCTCAGTGCTGTATTTGGGGGCCTACTCAGTGCAGGCACACTGATGGCACATGCACAGCTCATGATCAAGCACAGGTGATAGTAGGAGACATGCACAGAGGCATTACTCTGAGACTGTGAGGTGTGAGACACATTGCCTTCGTAGTCCTTTCCAGCAGAGGTCCCCCTCTGCTGGAAAGGACTACAAAGGCAATTTCCACATATAACTAATTAGGCTTTTAATTCATGCTGCACAACTAAATAGTACATCACAAAATATAATTTGAAAAAATACAATACATTATCTTAATGGGAATTTGCCAGGCTCTGCATTGCCCATGCCTGGAGAAATAACAAAAGGATTGTGTACCTTTGTGTCTTTTGAGAGCTAGATCATGGAGCATTGTGAACATATTCACTGCTTATTAACTGTTAAATAATCGTATTCAAATAAGATACAGTAGCCTTCTATCATCCTTTCTATGTATCTGGCTGTAACTGGACTCCCGTCTGGAGCATGGGAGCATGAAATAGGCTATTGGTCCTATGGTTCACTCTACTGGGTGAAAACAGAACTACAGCTACTAGACTACAGCCTTCCTAGATGAGTGCAAGGGATCAGGTGGAAGTGTCAGGTGTGTTGAAAGGAGTAGCCACATAGTGCTTCTAACCTGCCGACATAAAGAAACAGCCCATAGTTAGAGTGTGAGAGAGAAAAGTGTCAATTACGGGAGAGTTCTGTATAACATCTGTAGAGACGCTCCCTGTAATTTATCACACACTTTTTTTATAAAAGACATTCATGTGTTAATGAAAAGAACAAAAGAAAAAATATCTATTTATGTATTTATTTGTGTATTTATTTGTGTGTTTATTTAGCCTACTTATCTTCTACCGTTACCCCGATCCTGTGCTTAAATAATGTTACACTTTTATAGAATGACCAAACTATCTTCTTGGCTTTTATTTTGACATGTTTGCTTTTACGTGACTGCCGTTCTCCGCTCTTTGATTGAAAAGAAAAAATGACAGAAAGAAACTTGAAGAAACCAAAATTGGATCGTTTTTTAATATTCTTTTTTCAACAGACCACAACGTGATTCTCGTTTTTCGTTTAAAACGAAAGAAACACGTGACTCCGGTTCTTCAGTCAAAAATTAATAATGATAAAAGGAATTATTAAAAACCAAAAACGGCCCGGGTTGGATCAGTTTTTCATTTTTTGATTCAGAAACCAAAAACGAGAAAACGGCCATCCAAAACAAAACTTAAACCTAACACAACATGTTGAAAATGTCTTAACCTTAACCTATAAAAATCTGCTTTTGATGTGGACCCCAGGAGAAGTAGTTTTCACGGTAATAACATTAAGGTAAAAACTCCATCATTAGCTGTGTTTCCATTCACATATTTTTATTCGCTTTTTGAAGAATTGCATCAGAAAAGCTGTATGGAAACAGCAAAATTTGGTAATCGACCTCAATTGCAAAGAAAAAGGTTTTACGCTCGCTTGAGGTCGTTTTTGCCTTCATGAATAAAGAGTTGATTCGCTAAATGGGATATGGAAACACATTCGCCGAATAAATTCAGTGTAGCGGACATTTAATGATGATAATGAAGGTGGCTAAATAACGCTCCAATACAAGCATTGTCATTTTCAAAAGGGTTCCTTAACCTCTGACCTCAAGACATGTGAATGAACATGAGTTCTATGGGTACCCACGAGTCTCCCCTTTACAGACATGCCCAGATATGTGAAATGTGGTACCTGTGCGAGTTTCTGGACATTATGTGTCGTTGTTTTGTGTTTTTTATTGATTTCCAATAATAAATATATACATACATTTGCATAAAGCAGCATATTTGCCCACTGCCATGTTGATAAGAGTATTAAATGCTTGACAAATCTCCCTTTAAGCTACATTTTGACATAGTTGTGAAATTCACCCAAAACTAACTCAAAAGATGTTCAGTTTAGTGAGATATGAAACAGAGGCATAATAAATAACCCACAAATGTAATTTTTATTTAATGTTAGAAAAACTTTTAACTCTCACATTTCATCAAATTGTTTGCTTGAAAAATAACTTAAATGATGAATTGATTACAGATTAATTGTCATTTGATTAATCGGCTAATTGAGGCCTGGTGTGGTTATCTGGGTGGGTGTGTCACATTTTGCAGCCCTCTGCTTCAGTAACAACAAACAGAAACAATATATCCCTGCTCAGGTATGTCTCTGTAATCAATACAATACAATCATAGATTTGTAAAAAATAAAATCTGGCCTGTGGGGTGTTACATAGTTGACCCAGTTGTCCCAGCGTGACACAAATAATTCCATTTTATGGTTGACATATGCTGTTATCCTCTCCATTTTGTAAATGTCCACTGTAATGTCCATCCATGTATTTAGAGTTGGGCCCTCCTGTGATAACCACTTCCTCGTAAGAGCCTTTTTACCAGCTACCAGCAATATATTTAATAAATATTTGTCTCTTTTCAACCATTCTTGAGGCATAAGTCCAAAAAGTAAAGTCTTACTCTCCATGAGGAACATTACATCTGAAAATATCTTGTAAGGCATCATGCATCTCTCTCCAATAATCTTGAATGACAGGACAATCCCAGAAAACATGGTAATGATGTGCATTTAGATTTCCACAATTTTTCCAGCAAGCTGGGGAGTTCCCATCATAGTGGGATTCCTGAGAGGGTGTAATAAAATACCTTATCAGGCTTTTCCAACTAAATTCCCTCCAATTTTGTGAGCTGGTACATTTCCATTAACATATCCATATTGTTGTCCATTCTTCCTCAGATATGATCATCTCTGCTTCCTTCTCCCATTTTGTTTTGTAAGAGCCATTTACTAGTGCCAAGTTTCGTGACAAAGGGACGGGAAGTGAATTTTATTGTGAAAAGGTTCAGTTGTAAATGAATGAGTTACCGGCAGAGCAACACGGCCGACTCAACGCGTAAAACATTGTGATGTCTTCCTTGAAATGTGGTTATTGACAGAAAGTAAGTTAAGACGAAGATAGAAGTATGAAGACTAAAGATAGCCACTACATGTTTTAATATACAACGTTGAGTGTGTTTTAAGATTTAATAGCCCTTTATACATACATGAAATGATTCTAACATTATTTGAATGATGTGCTTTTTTAAATATTTCTGTCAAACTCGACCTTGGCTGTGTTATATTTTTCACCTTATCTGAAGATATCGATAGAAGTCCTGTTTTTCTAATAAGAATTTCTCTTTAAGCATTTCAAAACTGAACAGTGTCCCTTCTTTCATGATGTTGCATAGAACAGTTATGCCTTTAGCTGCCCATACCTTAAATCTATTATCTAATTTATTAGAAGTAAAGCCTGTGTCCTATGCGCTAATTCTGGTGACTTTAAAACAATGACGATAACAAAATAAGTACACTGCAACAGCATTTTTATGTTAAACTTCTAATTTTACCTTTAAATCTCAGCAAAGAAAACTGAATAATTCGCCCCTCTGGCATAAACTTTGCATGTGGATATCTAGCATAAACTATATCCTTTAGAAGTGACCTGAACTCACAACCAGGTTCACAGGTGTGGTTACCTGGGTGGGTGTGTCACATTAAGCATCTAAGCCCTCTGCTTCAGTAACAACAAACAGAGAAACAATAAATCCCTGCTCAGAGGCCTGTACTACGAAGAAGGATTTGGAGTTAGCGAGGTAAATCTAAGATTTGAATGTCTTTACAAACTGTTTGCCTCTATATCTAACCATATGTTATCTGATTGGTTGGGGTGGATTCAGTTGATTTGCCAGAGAGTAATGGTAAAAATGGGTAGCTTCGAGTCCTCCTTGTGTTTTTGTTTTTTTGCAGAGTGGATAGTTTAATTCTTGGTGTCTTGTTTTTCCAGTAAAATTGAGAGATGATTGAGTCCAGAGATTTAAACCAGGTGGGGGTGGGTTGGGATGGGATCATTGTGAATACCTCATTTATTTTAGGGAGTATTATCATTTTAACGGTACCTATTCTGCCCATGAGGAAAATAAAAGTAAAAGAAATTTCCAGTTTACTCTGTCAAAGGCTTTTTCTGCATCCAAGGTGGCTATGATGGTTCCTGCTTACTGTAAAGATGAATAATGAATTAAACTAAATTACGTGTGTTGTTGGATGAATGTCTACCTTTGATAAAGCCGGTTTGATCTGGGTGAATTATGGATGGAGTGACTTTTTTCTATTCTGTGAGTTAGTACCTTTGTTATGATTTTTATATCTACGTTGAGGAGAGAAATGGGACGGTAACTTGACGGCAAGGTTGGGTCTTTGTTGGGTTTGAGGGGGAGGGAAATTGTGGCTGTGTTCATGCTTGCTGGAAATCTTGGAATTTTGTTCTATTTCAGTTATCATTTTGTTGAAAAGCAGAGCCAGAATGGGTTGAGGATCAGTAATGCATTGTTTTTGTGGAGGACAGTCTCCTAACAGAGTTAGTCGAGTCATGTTTTTGTCTGAGTGTAGAGGTATCAAGAACCACAAGAGTGGGAGGACTATAAGGAGAGTGTGTGTCTGAAAAGGTGCCATGGTTGTCCCCTCTCCATGTTATGTGTATGTGTTGGAGGGTGCAAGTGTGATGCGCATGTATCTCCCTTTTGGGGGACACAGATACTTGTCTGCACGACACTTGGTGTCTTCCTGCTATTGTAGTGTAGTATTGAGAGCAGTGTAACTGCATACGCCAACTGGCGCTCATGAATCACCTTAGTGAATGGTGTCTGCTCAGCTTACTGTGTGATGTTCTTCTCCCCAGGCCAGTTGGATGGAGCCTTTTTGCAGTGTGTGGCGTGTATCCACTAGGGATGGGTCATGATTTTAGATTTTTCGAATAGTCGTTAAGTTATAAAAAGTCGAATATTTAATGCGACTATTCGTCCCATCTTAAAAAAACATATATTTCTCTTGTATTAACCGTCGCAGGTGCTGCCTGGTAGTAACGTTACTACCAGTAAAATGTGTGTGGCACGTTCAGTTCGGCTCTTTTCTGTGAGCGCAGGGGTGTGTATGTGTGTGTGCTTGTCAAGACCATGCGTCAACTTTGCTACGTATGGGAACAAAGCTTTTGGCAAACATGGTTTACCCGAGGAGCCGTACCACACTTTGTCTTTGCAGTAGGCCCCTTTCTTTTTCCACTGTCGTTTCTCTGCATCTGAAACAGAATTTTGCATGTGAGTTAGATCATCAAAGGAGACAGATTCCATTATGACATTAAGACCAGTAGGTGTAGGTGTGTGTGTGTGGGAGCGCCACAGCTGAGGGGCCAGGTGAGCCTCAGAGGACTACCTAGTGGGCCGTGGAGGACCTGCCAAATGGCTAGATTTACCTCTTCAAAATCCGACGGCCGCTATTCTGTCTTTCAGAGGTTGTAGCAGGCTCAGTTTTAAAGCTACCGGTATCTTAGGAAACTTAAAAAACCTAAAGAATCCATTGGTCCCAACCATGTCTTGCCATCTTGTCGGGAAGGAGGCTAAATAACGCTCTAAATATACACAAAATTTTGTCGAGGAAAAACTGGCATGGCCATTTTCAGATGGGTCTCTTGACCTCTGACCTCAAGATATCTGAATGAAAACGGGTTCAATGGGTACCAACGAGTCTCCCCTTTACAGACACATATGTCTCGGATGCAGTGACACAAAGTTGAGTGGTTTGGAAAAAACGAAAAAAAATTTGTTGGAGCCCAGTTTGTAATTTAATTGTGAAGGTGGTCCTCGGAATGGTTTTTAACAATCAGAAGTGGGCCTCAGGATACAGAAGGTTGTGAACCCTGCGAAGGCATTTCCTTTTGAGACAGTGTCAGTCCCTTCAGTGTGAGTAAGTTTAGATGGAAGTTGGATAGCTGCCGAGGGACTCAGAATTAGGTCTTTGTGGTGGAAGGGTTTTCCTGTTGATGTTATCATCTCTCTGTTGACCCAGTTTCTCGCAAAACAACGGCATGTTGAGAACGCGTATCGACTGTCTGTATATAGAGTTAAATTCTTATTTTTTGCTAGTGTACATGCTTCGGTTAGAGCAATAAGCTCTGCAGCTTGAGCAGAGAGATGATCAGGCAGTCTTTTCATGAGGATGATTTTATGTTCGTCAATTCAATTCAATTCAATTCAAACTTTATTGCAGACTCAAGGTCCAGATAAGAAAAAAGAAAAAACAACAACAATACATTACGTATAATACATTACAATAAAGGAAGCACTATAAAAAGTCATGATTAAAATATATTAAAAATATAAATATAAATATATACATACATCAATGCCTTACATATAAAGAACTATACCAGTGCCTCCACAGCTGTGATTGGTACCGCGTAGTGCTAAATCTCATGTTGGACAACCGCAAGATTATGTCATTCTCAGAGTGATTTAGCCGGCATATACAGTAAATTTGTACATGAGATTTCTTAATACAGTTTGAAAAATATTTATGCTGGGAAAAGGTTTTTGCGCTGGATTAGTTGAGACCAGAAGAACAAATTCTTTATTACAGTCAGTGCCCAGGCCACATTATTCACTTGAGTTTGGGATATTTTTAACTGCAGCCATCTACAAAGTAAATGAAATGGCTCATGTCAAGGGGTGTGTCTTTTAGATCTGGACGGATGCTGGTTACAGCGTGCGTCACTTCTAGGCAGTCTGTTGGTGAAACAAAATTGTAGACGGTCCACTACTACAGGTGTGCGTGGCTGGATTGCAGCATTCACACCGTGTAAGTCCTGGACCATCCACCAGCTGCTGGAAGGCGGTGCGTTTTTTACTGGGTAAATAGGAGTGTTACATGGTGAGTTAGGACATGCTATTATTATTCCTTTCTCTTTTAGAGCTTTAAACACCTGTGTTATACCTTCTGGCTTTAAAGGATGTTGTCTCTGATAAGGCCTGTATGTTGAATTAGGTGTTATTATTGAAGGTGCTGCACATTTCATTAAACCAACAGTTTTGTCAAAGGCAAAGGCAATCTCCCTGTCATATGTACACATATGCAAACTTGCCCTTTCTTTGAATAACTGACACCTGGCGTATCGGGTACTGCTTCCCAATCATAGAGTTCTGCACAGATGGTTGTAAATGGACCACATAGTTACCAAGAGGGGTCTTTAGGTTTGGCTGGAGAAACATGTGGACAAACACTTTGTTTAAACAGAATTTGTTCCTCTTGTCTTAATACAACTAATCTAGTGCAAAAAACCCTTTTCCCCAAAAAATGTTTGAAATCCTGACCTGAGTATGTGAAGTCTTAAAAAATCTTTCTGTGTAGGATGTAGCTGAACCTTGGGTGTGCCTGTAGTACAGTCATATTTCCTTCCTTCTGTTTGTCAGAGTGGGAGGGGGGGGATGTTTCTTTAGTGATAGTGTGATAGAGTGCCTGGAGTACAAAGTTATAGTCTCCTTCCCTCAGTTACAGCTACAGCCGTGCTTAAAGGTTTTTATATTATTTATATTTATATTTTTAATATATTTTAATCATGACTATTTATAGTGCTTCCTGTATTGTAATGTATTATATGTAATGTATTGTTGTTGTTTTTTTTTCGTTTTTCTTATCTGGACCTTGAGTCTGCAATAAAGTTTGAATTGAATTGACACATAAAATCATCCTCATGAAAAGACTGCCTGATCATCTCTCTGCTCAAGCTGCAGAGCTGATTGCTCTAACTGAAGCATGTACACAAAAAATAAGAATTTAACTGTATATACAGACAGTCGATACGCATTCTCAATATGCCATTGTTTTGCATCTTTAGGTTTGGCTAGAGAAACATGTGGACAAACACTTTGTTTAAACAGAATTTGTTCCTCTGGTCTTAATACACTACAGCCTGTAGTACTTAGAGCAGTGCATATTTCCTTCCTTCTGTTTGTCAGACGTGGGAGGGGGGGGATGTTAGCTTCACATAATGCTGAGAGATCTTTAGTGATAGGGGTGGGCGCCTGTGTGATTAGGTCAAATGTAAAATAATAGTTAGGACGGTGGAGGTACCATCGGTCGGTAGTTGTCACCAGAGCCAGCAAGAGGTGCATGAGGGGGTGGCCTTCGTCCTTGGGAGGATACTAATTCATCATTGCAGTGTTTATCTGAAAAAAAAATAGACTCAGGGGAGTGAATTGGTCCAGTATCTTCCTCCTTTTTCTTTTTAAATCTGCTTTCTCCATACTTCATTGCATCCTCTCTTTTTAACATCTCTCTGTTCCACACTTTCCATTCCTTAATCCCATATTTTTTTAATTTACTTTCTCTACCACTCGCCTTCTCTTCAATTTTTTTCTTTAAAATCACTTAAGTCTTGTTTCCGTAGACTTCCATTAACAGGGAATCCCCATTGATTCCATTGTTTTAAATGTTTAAGGACCCAAGGCCTGTAAACATTTTCCATCTGAGAAGCGGGTCCCTTAGCGGGCATCTTGCTTCCACCCTTTCCCATTTTAACCCCTGGTTAAAATTAAATTATTCCCAGAACAGTTATTACAAGCCCCCAGGACTTCACAAAGATCTGTCACACTTTAACCCTTTGGTTAAATTAAACTGTCCCCAGAACAATTATCACAAATCCCCCGGGACTTTTACACTATTGTTTCAGAACTAAAATTGACCAACCTGATTCAGTTGTCTAGGAGTCTTCTCCTATGCCCGTATTCAGTCGAGATCCTGTCACCCTGTGTGTCTCCACCAACTCTCACTGGCCTCTAAATAATCCAAACTGTCGAATTTACTTCTTTCATTTAGGTCTTTCAGTCAGGAGTCTCTGTTGGTGAAGAGAAACGGGTATTTAAGGATCCCGGACGAGCCCCCAGAATGATGGAGAAATGATTTAATAAAAAGTCTCTGGTCATTCAGTTAAGAAGCATTACTCAATTTATTCAGCAAATGCATTTGGGTCCATACAGCAGACAAAGTCAGTGTAAAAGACAAAGACCTCCCTCACTACAGCATTCTTTATAACCTTGATTTAGCCTCCCCCCCTGGTGGCCCTAACCACCGTGCTTGTGTGTGGGAAAGCATTTTCTATTCATACAAGGGAGTTACTTGTGATAGTTTTAGCAGAGTGCAGGTGCGAGGGGGATAAGAAATGTAACTACACATTAGGACAGTCTGTGCTCTCCCGGAACATTCAGATTTATCTGAGTACACAAATGATAACTTGTTGCTGCGTACACATTCCAAGGGACATGGTATTTTTCACTCACACAGGGAAGCAAGTTCGTCCGGTGTTATTGGTGAGTCCAGTGTGTTGGTTTGTTCTTTACTAAGTTGTGGTAGGTCAATGCTGTTGAGAAATTAGTTCATATCTTATTGAATTGGATCCTTTTCCAATGAATAAAGATAAGCGATAAAAATTACGAAAATGTTATTTATTTCTTCGGGTGAATTTGTGGGCTCCCCTGCTGAGTCCTTAATGATGGAGATGGTTGTTTTTGTTTTTTTTATTTCGTTTAATTTGATTTGCCAAGTATTTACCACATGTATTGCTACGGTGGAAATTTTCTTGTCGAAGTCTGTCGATCAGGAATTGTGTTTTCTTATTTGTAATTTAATTTATTTGAAATTTATACTTTCTTAATTCATTCTGGGTTTCCTCTGTAGGCAGGGTCGGCGCCAGAGTGTTAGGGGCGGACGGGCAATCAGCTTTGACAGGGGGGGCATTTTTTTTCACCTCATATAGCCTTTATTAAGTGTATTATGATGTTTTATGAAAGAAATAAACTGACAGAGAGGTGTATACATACTGCCACTTATGCGATCAGGCGCGCATGCACGCACGCATACACATGCTGTTATGTCCACAAAAACAAGTTATAAACTAACACCGTATCCTAACTGGATACGAGCGTCCGACTATCGCGCTGCATCGCGTAGCATCTGACGCTCTCTGTCCACTGAATATGTTAAATCCAGTCCACAACAGGTGTCTGTGCTCGTGAGTTCATCTGCAGATGCTTTAGTTATTAATGTATGCCTTTTTATTAAATTCACTGAAAGACAAGTTGTTACGTTGGTTTGTGTCTTGTTTTAACAGAAACTGCCACCACATTATCTAGTGATCTTCTCCAGCCAGCTGCCACCTTATTTTGATTTCTGTTTTGAAATGAGGAGGTACTGGAGGCTACAGATAACTCCTCAGGCACGCCCTGCGTCTTGCTAGTGCCAAGGTCAAAATGTGCACACACGTAGGTGCTGAGATAAAGTAAACAGGGGGTTACCCAACACATTAATCTAACAGTCTGAATGATTTCTTAATAACTATAATTTAAGTTAATAAAGACTAAATGTGGATGTTTCACTCACCAGTTGTTGTCCCTGCTCAGCCCGCTGTAGTGTAACATTAGTCCATTGTTTTATTCCACAATACTGAACAGAATAATCCAAACAGGTAGAAAAAGTAAGATGTGAGAGGAGCACAGGATGCTTTTTACTCTCTTGGTCCTAATTGTGCTTTAATGCACCAGGTTTGTAGGTCTACTTTCTCTCATTTTTTTTCTATTGAGCTAGATTGAAAAAAACAAAAAAACAAACAAACACGCAAACGGAGCGGATCAAAACGAGGCTTCTTACTGAAATATTGTAGTGACGGTTCATATTTCCCAGAGTTTCCATAGTTGTCTCTTTGCGCTGTGTGTTCGTGTTTTATTTGAACCATTAGTGAGGTGGCCGTTATATTTTTTGACAGGTAGCTCATAATAAAGTTTCACTAGTAAACTTTATTACATATAACTGTGAGCGTCAATGCCTGTGCTGAAAGTGTCAGTAATCAAGTTAATATTTTCATTTACATCTAGGACAACTGACCTGGTTTTCTCGGCTCATTTTATCTAAACTAATCAGCCGTTCCTCTCAATATGAGTGACAGGAAAAAATAGGAACCGTGTATCCGATAGAAGTTCAGACAAAACGTCACGTCGCGCTGTGCAGCGCCGTGTTGCTGTGCAGCGCCGTGTTGCTGTGCAGCGCCGTGTTGCTGTGCAGCGCCGTGTTGCTGTGCAGCGCCGTGTTGCTGTGCAGCGCCGTGTTGCTGTGCAGCACCGTGTTGCTCGCAGCCAGTTAGGACACTCCAATAGAAAGCAATGTAATCAAGCCCAAGTACATGTCCTAGTTGTTTCCTAAATGCAAAACTATCACTGTTTTGCGCTTTATTTTGCATTGCAGTGTTAAGTTCTTCCATTACCAAACTGAATGACTTAATTTTACTAATAGCTTAGCTGTTATTTCAGTTTAGTTTTTTGTCAGGAGAGAATTCAGCTAAGGGGGCACAGTGACCTTTTTGGACGTGCCTGGACCCCCATGGCCCGCCCCTAACGCTGACGCTGTCTGTAGGGTTGCTTGCATTAAATTTCTTTCTTTTTTTGAATGAAATGATTATGCCTCTTAAAACTGCCTTTCCTGTTTCCCATAGAAGTGTTGGTGATGACTTTGGGGAATCATTTATTTCTAGGAGGGATCCCCACTCTTTTTTTTAATGAGACTGTCAAACTGAGGGTCTTTGAGGAGAGATGTATTAAAGCGCCATCTGATGGCTGGTTTATGTAGACGGACTCTGTTCCATGTAAATGTTACGGGGGTATGGTCGCTAATAACGACGGAGTGGATCTTTGATTCTGAAATATTAGATAGATTAGATATAATTGAATTGGTTGAAAAGAAATTGTGAAAAAAGGATGAGTCATCTGTATTTGGGCCATAAACATTACAGATTTTGACTGGGCTATTGTTGATTGATATGTTTATGACGATCAAACGTCCTTCAGGATCTGTGATGGTGGTGTTATGGACAAATGAGACTTTTTTTGTTTATTAAGATACATACCCCTCGTTGTTTTGTGTTGTAGTGAGCTGAGAATAAGTGAATGAATTGTGATGATTTAAATTGATTGTAGTCTGAATCTGAGAGATGTGTTTCTTGTATTAAATATATATATCTGCTTGTAGTTTGGCCAGATGATTCAGAACTTTTATTTGTTTTGGCTGTGTACCAATTCCACGGATATTCCAGGTTCTGATGACATATTGAAAGGGTTGTTATGGTCTAAACCTTAATGTTTACATAGGAGTGTTTGTGTGTGTGTAGCGGTGTACGAGAGAGAGAGAGAGAGAGAGAGAGAGAGAGAGAGATATGAGGGGGGTATCTAGAAGAGCAAGGCGGTTATATCCTTATCACGGGTACAACTGTCCATTTATGGAAAGTGAAACTAGAAAACTACTTCATACTGCGTCTTTGTAAGTCCAGAATTGTTTCCTTCATACTTTTCATTTTGGCGGTGACATAGATAAGCTGGGTGGTAATGGTGTTGACAGATTGTAGTAGTGACTTGTTTTATTTTTGTTATATAGCAGTGTTTTATGAGTATGAGTGGGCTCAGTTTTAAAGCTAGAGTGACGATACAGGTATCAAACTAGAAAACCTAAGGAATCAACTGGTGTGTGTTTTTTATGCTAAATGCAGTACCTGTGAGGGTTTCTGGACAATATCTGTCATTGTTTTGTGTTGTTAATTGATTTCCAATAATAAATATATACATACATTTGCATAAAGCAGCATATTTGCAAACTCCCATGTTGATAAGAGTATTAAATACTTGACTAAAAATCTCCCTTTAAGGTACATTTTGAACAGATGAAGAAATGTGATTAATCGTGATTAACTATGGACATTCATGCGATTAATCGCAATTAAATATTTTTATTGATTGACAGCCCTAACCTAAATATTATCTAAACATTTATTTTTTAATCATAATCTTAGCTTTTATAGTTTTTTTGTTTGTTTTCAAAGGATACCACACTAAATAGGCCCACTGGGTTAAGACCTCTTCTGCACAAGTCTGAGTGCTGTCTCTTAATGCACCTCTCTAGTGCATGAGGACCAAATATGATATCACCCATGTCTTTTATTGGGCACTCCCCTTACCTCTCTGCCAGTTTGGGAATGTAATTGGCCGAAAGCCACATGACCATCTATCCAGTCCATCTATGTGTGCCCCATTAGCTGATATATGAATGGATGTATATGATTGGTAGTCTTTTATATTTTCAAATTGGTTTGTGTATTGTATGATGACCCTGATGAAGGCCACAAGCTGAAACATGTTGGTCTAACAATACAGGTGATCTGCATACTACTGGAGTTGCTGGAGTTTTACTTCTTTAGACTCCCATCTCCATGCACCTTGGAAGTAGGTGACATTGTGCTGGAAATCCCTTCTCTGCTTCTGTAATGAAAATGAAAACAGATATTTGTGCAACTTGTTGTTAGGGTGACTTTGCAGCGTGTGGTGTCAGGTTGTCAAAGACAGCACAATCCAAATGTATTTGAATTTACTTCTTTACATGACATGGCAAAGGGTGCGTGACAGAGGGAATTTCAAGTTTTTAGAAGTAACCCCTATGTTTTTTGTTTTTATTTTTTAATAATTCTCTTCTTTAATCCAGTACAAGAGGAAGTGGTCACAGCCTGCTGCAGCCATAGATAAAGACTATCATGAAGGCCAGAGCTTGTATAAGAAAGGAGTACGGAGTCATCTTCCTCTTTCTGGCTGTCTTTGTCTTGATCTATGTGCTACGTAACATGGATGTTCTGGAGGTGAGAACTTGGTATTAGAGGGTCTGCTTGAAGGGTGGACCCTGTTGGAAATGTTTAATATTAGTCAGGTTTCAGGATATTTTCAAATGCAATGTGGCTCAGCAACAGTAATGTTCTTTCATTGCAAATAAATGCAGTTCAATGGTATTTACCCTCTCAATGCTGCACCTTGACCTGGTGACAGCAGCAGCTCCTCTAGCTAGAGAGCAGTGAACAACACTTTGAAAACCTTGACCATTTGATTTTGTGCAATTGAGTAAGGGCCACAGGGGAAGTTGAGAAAGGTAGAAATTCCTGCAGCTAACAGATCAACAGTTCTTATCAACCCCCCCAAAGTTAATTTGAGCTTTGGGATGGGAAAAATCTTCCTTCTTGGCCCCTTTTGCTTTATTTGGTTAATTTGCTTTCAGTGCGTTTGTCTGATGCATGTTTGTCACCATCTCTTTCTCCAGTTTCCACATAAAGTGAACTCCATCAGCATCGTCCCAAGAGTTTTCACTGACCCTGACAAGCATCGCAGCTTCTGCACCTTCCAGCCTTTGTCCCGTGAGGAGGCTCTGGAGGAGCGCTTCCTACTAGACTCTATTGCTTGGCCTGAAACTCCACTTGTTTCTTTGGAGCAGACCAGCGATCCAGCTCACAGCAACTTCACCATTCTCCCAGCGAGGGGAGGAGGACAGTGGCACGTAGGGGATCAGCTGGAGGTTATGATACAGATGTCTGACTTCAAGGGCCGTCCCAGGAAGTCTGGGGGGGACTTCTTACTCGCCAGGCTGCACAACCGGAAGATTGGTGCAGGTGTGGTTGGGCAAGTGGTGGATCATCTCAATGGGAGTTACTCTGCTGTATTCTCTTTACTCTGGGATGGAGGCGCGCAGGTTGAGGTAATGCTAAAAACTATCATGTTAAATGTGATTGTACTGTAGGTGTTTGTAATCTTCTGATTGTTCGCGAAGCCCCGCCCCCCTTAGAAACTGTTGCTATACCTGTTAACTTTCACTTCTCGCACGGCACATGCCGTTTGTAATGATAACAGTCATGTCTAGAAAGGAACCCGCAAACTGAGAAATCTGATCTGAGAACTGCAAAAACTTGCAAAAACTTGCAAAAACTCTTGCGAGACTTGTTGCCGATGACCTATCCTAACCTTAACTATTCAACATCAATGTCTAACCTTAACTAATAAAAATCAATGTCTAACTTTACCCATTCGAGGTCAATGCCTAACTTTAGCCATTCGAGGTCAATGCCTAACCTTAACAAACTCGCGAGAGTTTCCCCAGTTTGCTAGCCACTATTAATGAAAGTTTGTGACCCGGCCACCATGTTGAGATCAATTGAGGAAAATACCACCCACCAGCCGGAGTAAAATTTCTCATTTTACAGCTAAACAGTACACTACAAGATGTTTCTGAAAACATTTTACATGAGAAATAGGCATTACAGTAACAGAATATTGATTCATATTTGATCAGTGCTGCCTAGTTTGACCGTTTGATCAGAGTTTGTGAAATGTGAAATGACCCGTGATTGGCCAATGTCTCCCGTCACGGGCTAGAATTTCTAAAGCCTGAAAACAGAGCCATGAGGAGGTGCAGAAGTCTAGTTTTCTCTCGGAATACAATTGAATTACAATTTGCTGAAAGGTTGTTATGGAATCTTTGCCCAATGATGCCAAAAATATTCTGCCTACTACCACTTTAATACATTCATTTGTTGCACTTTACCTCTTTTGTTTTTGGTTTTGGAAAGGCTTTGTGAAAACTCTGGTTCTCTATCCAATCAGGTGACGCTGGTTCACCCCGTTGAGGTTATCCCAGTGCTGAACAGGCTGAACAGCGAACAGCCCGACAGGATTTACTTCAACAGCCTCTTCCGCTCAGGCTCAGTCTCTGAAACTTCCATCTGTAACGTCTGCCTACATCCAACCCAGCCTCTGTGCAACTACACTGACGTCCGTACAGGCGAGCCTTGGTTCTGCTACAAGCCAAAGAGCCTGAGCTGTGATGCCAGGGTCAACCACGCCATGGGATCATACAAAGAAAACATCAAGGCCGAGGAGAAGAAGCTCTTTCAAAGGTGAGGGAGCAGAGAGACAGGACTGGCATTTTGTGTGACCTCAAATAATTGGGAGGGAAGTTTCAGAAGTTTGTAACTGCAGGCAATTAAGATTGAAAAAAAGATGTTTAAAGATAATACAGATCAAACTAATCAGTCTGAATCATACCAGTTGACTTTCATTAAGGACATTGGATAGTATTTGCTGTGATTTGTTTATTTTTTATTGTAAATTAATTAATAATAATTTATATAGCGCCTTTCAAGAAACCCAAGGACGCTTAACATAGACATAAATAGACACAACAAACGGAACATAACAGTAGCTAACTTTTGGAGCCATAAAGCTCCTCTATTATATCTTTTTTAGGACATTACACATTACTATTACCGGTTTGTTTTACTGTCTATGAGGGACACGGGATTGTTTTCCCCCAAAAGGGGGCGTGGTCTGGATGACGTATTACCGGTCTGATGTGTGAAAATATGAATTAGTGCAGCTTTAACTCACAAAAATGGATTTTTAGAGGTCAAGATTTGTGTAATGTTGAATGAACTTTCAAGCAATTGTTTTCCATTTTAGTGTTCGATCTTTCTAGTTTTTAACTTCATTGAATGATTCCAAATGTTTGTCCTCCTTGCTTATCTTTATGTTGTAAGAGATATTTTATTGTGTGTGCTTTTCTTCAGCGGTGTTAACTTGAAAGTCTACATGCGGTCTTCAGGACCTGCCAGTGTCACTGTGTTGCCACAAAAGGAAGGTAAAGCATGATTCTTCTTACTGCCTACGATAATAATTCAAAACTGAATGTGCTACAGACAACGAAAGTGAAACAGGCTGAAAAAAAACATACTAATTTCTTCTGGCATTCTCCTGCAGAGACATGTATTCAGCCCAGTTTGAGAAGAGCGCTGGTAGCATGGAGCACTAGGCTAAAAGTTCATGAACGTGGCACCAGCTGTTAGCCGTGTATCTGGTCTTTCAGGACTAAGAATAGTCCATAAGATGTTCATACAGTCACTTTATATCTTAGTTTTGGTCTTTTTATGGGATAACCCACCCTTATCCTTCAACTTCCTCTCAGCTCAACCAAAGGTGCAGAGCAGCAGTGTGACATCTGGTCCTTCTGGTTTTTACTACCAGGATGTGTGGCGAGCACTAGGTGGCACCACAGTTCAACAGTTCCAATTCAACACTGCTGCCATGATTCAGTGTCTGAAAGGAAAGGTGGTCCACATGTATGGAGACTCCACCGTCAGGCAGCTGTTTGAATTCCTCAACGCAGCTCTACCAGGTAACTGATCCACGGGGATTTCTGGGAAGAGTTTGATTTTGTTCCCACTGAAGCTCATTCTGTTCCCTCTGTAATACTTTTAGATCTGAAGGAGTTTGACCTGCACAGCCCAGAGAAAGCTGGACCTTACATGTCCTTGGACTATGCAAACAACATCTTGTTGACGTCCCGCTTCCACGGCCCTCCTATCCGTATTGTCGTCGTCTCAGCCAGCCAGCTTCGGTACATTGCCAATGAAATAGATGGCTTAATTGGAGGCACCAACACTGTCGTCGTTTTTGGCATCTGGGCTCACTTCGGCACTTTCCCGATGGAGATCTACATCCGGAGGCTGCAGAGCATCCGCAGGGCGGTGGTGCGGCTGCTGGACAGGGCTCCAGGCACGCTGGTCGTCATCCGAACCGGGAACCCCAAAGCTCTGTCGCTTACTATCTCTCTAACCAACAGCGACTGGCACTCGTGGCAGTGTAACAAGGTGCTCAGAGCCGTGTTCAAAGGACTGAATGTTCATCTGATCGATGCCTGGGAGATGACCCTGGCCCACCACCTGCCGCACGACCTCCACCCAGCACCTCCTATTATTAAGAATATGGTTAATGTTCTCTTGTCCTACATGTGCCCTCAAAAGGGTGGCTAGATGTGTGTTTGTTTGGGAGGGGGAGTGGGGATTAAAGCACATGCTGAGTTTACTTGTTACCTCTGTGTTTCTATCAAGTCCTGTTTTTTTCATTCAGGCAACCCATGCACTGACTAGACTGACTACATTTTTTCTAATCGATTTTTAATCAGGGATTGTTGAGTGAGCACAACAATCCCAGTAAGCAGATTCCGAAAAAGGTATCATTGCCATGAAACTTCCATACAGAAGCCCTGTCCATAATAAGACAGTCTATGAAACATATTATGGGGTTTCTAGTGGATCCAATGAGTCCAATTGTATTCATGTGTGATGATGTTAGTCCCCATAGTATACGGTGATCCGTCTTTCACCCGGACGGTGTCTCCATCCTGGCCAAAATGTTGTCTGAGCTCCACAATTATAATTATAATAGCCTGAGACGTAACAAGTTGAAAAATAATGTACGTAAGGCCAGACAACAATACGTTTCCTCTGAGGGAAACTCTCTACAGGACTCCCAAACTGTCATTGCGTCATGAGGTGGATAGCTCTGTGATTAAAGGGGGTGAAGTAGTGAATGTGATAAGTCATGATTCTCACAGCCTCTAATGCACCCCCTTATAATAATACCTTCTTTCTGATTCCACTCCGTGCTGAAATACGCCACAGGTGTGCCAAGTAAGCCATCCTGATGAAAACACCGATGGTGCGTGCATATTAGCGCATGCCTGAACGTGCAGTACACTTAAGTGTCCCAGTTTGGGGGTTTGAAAATATGGTCACCCTACCATAGTAGCCATTTCATTGTAGTGAGATCATTTTTTGAAACTTGACCTCACTGTATAAAATGATCTGTGGTGACTTCTAGGATAATCACAGCCTCATGAAACTTTACAGTCACAAACTAGAGACCTAGAGCATTCAGAGGATGGATGGCTTTTCTAGGTAGATTGACAATAAGGGTGCAGAAATCTCCAAATGTCAAAAGTTTTTGATCCCAAATCACAGCATGGCTTTTTCTATGGTGTTCCTCAAGGTCTTGGTGTCTTAATGTGGTATTTTGGAGGGGTTATTGATCTTTTTTTTTTTTTTGAGTGCTAAAAAATGGTTAAATTTAGCACCAAATCTGTGTAACTTATAAGACATAATAGATAAGGTGAATGGAAATCATATACTTCTATCATAATGTTCTAAGCTCTGTAAAGGACAGAGGGTGTCGTATCTTGTACAGATTGTAAAGCCCCCTGAGGCAAATTTGTGATTTGTAATTTTGGGCTATACAAATAAAATTGACTTGACTCTTTTACAAGTTATTTTAATTAATTCATGTTTATTTCTGATATATGACTAGAACAACTTGTGCTGCGCTGCATCTCAAATTAATCTTCATGTTCCCAGCTTTTAGATGATGTACACCACTTCTATGTGACATCTACTGCTGACCTGCTATCTCCCCCTAAAGACCCCCTGTAACCCCCTAAAAAAAAGGGTCTATTGTGGGTCCCAGAGGATTAATGAAGGTGACGGGGTCAGTGTATCTTTTGGTCATTCGATTTTCCTTTTACAAATTGATATTAAAAAACAAAAAGTTTGTGGTTATTTGATTTTCGTTTTAAAGGTCCCATATTATAAAAACGTGAGATTTACATGTTTTTTTTATTATAAAGCAGGCTTAAGTCCTATATAAATACTGTAAAAGTATCAAAACACTGAATCAACAGGGAAATACACAGAGCCTGTATTCAGAAACTCTGCATTTGAAACAAGACGTCAGGATTTCTGCACATTTGTGATGTCACAAATATACAATATTTAGACCCTTGACATAATTCTACATGTAAACATTCTAAATGTGTCCCAGTTTATTTCCTTGTTGCAGTGTATGTGAATGTCATCAGCTGACAGGAAGTAAACATGGACCCAAGCTGTCGCCTAGCAACGCAATTTTGTTGCAATTCCGTCAAAATGCGCTAAAACGGAGCGTTTCAAGACAGAGGGTAAATACAGGCATATTCAGGAAGACAGTATGAGGAAAATAAAGTTTTTTTTGAACATTACAACATGTAAACATGTTCTAGTAGAAACACAAAATACAAGTATGAATCTGAAAATGAGCATAATATGGGACCTTTAAAGGGACTATTTGTAACTTTGTATGCGCATAAATGTAGCGGGTCGTCACACATGCGCGCTGACATATGCGCGTTCGCGTGTAGCCGCTGTACCCTCCTCCTCTGCCTGCTCGCCTTCACTCAGACAGCTCAGCTCGCTCCACCTCTAGACGTGAACGCGCGTTCACTACACACTGCAGAAGAGTTAGTTTAGCTCTGAGAATATCTAGTGAATGCACAGGGGACGTTTGTGCAGAAATAAATGCTGCAGCTCCTCCAGACCAACAGAGGTTTTCTGTGTCTTGTGAAGTGACGGGACTCTGCAGAGAGTTACGTTGTCTTCTCGTTACCGACCGGGTGCCGGTGTCTCCTGGAGACATGCTGCAGAGCCTCGCTGCCTCAGCCTGCACTTAGGCAGGAAAAGCCAACACTAGGATCAGATCTAAATCATGTTCATGGAGAGACCTTCGTCTGGTCAGCTAACATTACTGCCAAGCAGCTGAAATATAGAGTGATATTGTGGTTTTAGCTGACTTGTGTCGCCTCACTGTTTTGAGCGATGCTCGTTCAGGTATATTTAGAGCGAGCAAGTGCGAGCCCGACGCTGACTTTCGTTGATTTCACGGCCACAGGTGTCGCTGTTACAGTTTTTCTCAATTGTTTACACACAAATACTGGTACTTGACACACAATGACCACAACATGTAACTCATGCACCAACCCCCTGAACCAATTCTGCTAAACTACAAGCACAATTCCTGCTTTACACTCAAATTGCAGTTCTAAAACACACTTTTTTCAAAACACTACACACAATTCTCTGCATTTGGCACAATTTTCATGAAGAAAATCTCGTTTTCACAAGGAACACACTGTCATTCAAAATTCTAAAGTCAATTGCCCTACTATGCACACTGACTCATCACATGGGCAAACACCTGTCACACAGTGTTACAATTAGCAATCAGAGCTTTAGCATAAAAGGGCAAACATTGCTTGTGATGTGGATGAGGTGCTGTGGCCAGACCGAAACAGAAGAGAGGATGCAGCATAGTTTTTTTTTCGTTTTTTTTTACTGTAACTGTATACAGTAAATTCCTCTGTTGTTTTGTATGTAGACCACTGTATGTGCAACTTTGTGTTGGTTGGGATGTACACTGTGTACATTGTTTTTGTGGGGAAAATAAAATATATTTATTACCGTGTATTTGTGTGTTCTGAGTATAAAAACAATATTCTAAAATATTTTACAACACACTTATGTATGTACTGTCTGTAGTAAGTGTAACACTGAACAAAAAAAAGGCCTAAGTCATTATGATGAATGGAGAAGAAGTGTTTTCCATTCATCATAGTGTTTTACATTGAGCACATCAGTGTTCAACTGGTTCTTATAAATGTCTATTCATATGATGGTTTGTGTGTGTCATTTGAAAACAAAATACCATTTTGAGAAGAAATAACATTGTTTTGAATGTAAAGTTTCATTTTGCAGGAGAATTGAGGGGTTTTGCCCATTGTGTGTGTGTTTTTTGATTTGTGTGTAGAGTTCTGAGAGTATGAGGCATGCTTTCAGAAAATGTGTGTAAACAATCGAGAAAAACTGTAAGAAGCATTTCTGAAAGTTACAAATAGTCCCTTTAAAATACAAAAAGTATTATTGAAATAAAGACGTTTTTTCTTTATCTGGGTCAAAAAGTGATGAACTAAATTTAAAAAACGGGTTTATTTTCATTTTCTATTTCTAAAAACAAAAAATAAAATCACTAGAAGACAGATTATGAAAAAACGCCCCGTTTTTCATATTCTGCGACCGGAAGTTGCCATTTACAAAATAAGAGCGCATACGAGGACGGCGCTGTGCCTCAGGTCGCAGAATATGAAAAAAAAAAAAAACGGGGCGTTATTTCGTTTCTGTCTTCTAGTGATTTTATTTTTTTGTTTTTAGAAATAGAAAATGAATTAAAATGTATGTTGTCATATTTTTGTTTCACACATTTGAGGAGACTCTCCAGCAGGTGGCAGTAACAACAACAAAGACACGTGACCTACTGCAAAATAAAAACATGGAGAAGAAGAAGAAGAGCTCTCTGACAACAAATCAACTCCACCAACATGAAACTGCTTGTTTTCAACATTTAGCATTATACTTTTAATAAGAGTGCCTCTCTTATTTAGTAGAGAAGTTAGTAGGTTCAGTGTTATATCTACCTTCAGTCCCATCTTTATCTTACAGTTACTACTAATACTAGTAAACTGTGGCTGGATAACAACAGCTAACAACAACAGCTACTCAGGTTTGCAACACCAGTGCGAAAAGATGGACTCAAGTGTCTCCAAAGGTTTGTTTTGTTTGTAATCAGAGAGATATTAAAAGTATAAACTCTTGTGTAAAGTTGTAGTTGTTGATAGTTCAGCTAACGTTGACTTTTAGCAGTGCTTTTAGCTCCTCTTAGCCAGGTTAGCTTAGTAAACTAGCATGTTGACTCATCTTTCTGATAGTAATGTGTTTTATTATGCATCAATAATCATTTTGCATTCATAATATCTTGTAAGAATTAGTGTTCAGTGTGTAAAAACTGTGCAAAAGTAGAGCTAGCTAGCTGTGTTTGTGCAACGTTGTTGTTTTTGAACGTGCACTCAGTGTTCAACGTTGCATTCAAGACACATCGTTGTTCCTGCAACAGTTAGCGAAAAACCTGTTTTAGTCTTTTTTAGGGGGTTACAGGGGGTCTTTAGAGGGAGATAGCAGGTCAGCAGTAGATGTCACATAGAAGTGGTGTACATCATCTGAAAGCTGAGAACCTGAAGATTCATTTGAGATGCAGCTGTGTCAAGTTGTTCTAGTCATAAATCAGAAATAAACATGATTTAATTAAAATAACTTGTAAAAGTGTGTAAGAGTCAAGTCAATTTTATTTGTATAGCCCAAAATCACAAATCACAAATTTGCCTCAGGGGGCTTTACAATCTGTACAAGATACGACACCCTCTGTCCTGTACAGAGATTAGAACATTATGATAGAAGTATATGATGTCCATTCCCCTTATCTATTATGTCTTATAAGTTACACAGATTTGGTGCAAAATTTAACACTTTTTTTGTACTCGAGAATTCATAAAAAAAAAAAAAAAGACCAATGATCCCTCCAAAATACCACATTAAGACACCAAGACCTTGAGGAACACCATAGAAAAAGACATGCTGTTTTTGGTATCAAAAACTTTGACATTTGGAGATTTCTGCAATATGATGATTGGATGACGAGCACTCCTGTTCTGGAAACTGCTCAGAAACCCCCTTATTGTCAATCTATCTAGGAAAGCCATCCATCCTCTGAATGCTCTGGGTCTCTAGTTTGTGGCTGCAAAGTTTCATGAGGCTGTGATTATCCTAGAGGTCACCACAGGTCATTTTATACAGTGAGGTCAAATGTTTAAAAAATGGTCTCACTACAATGAAATGGCTACTCTCGGGACTAACATCATCACACATGAATACAGTTGAGCTCATTGGATCCATAAGAGTCTCAGCTTTACAGTCAATTTATGTAATTCCAAGACTGTTTGTGGACCCCAGTATGCAGAAATATTCAAATACACCATTTTAGTATCGGCGAAAATAACACATTTATATTGCATTCAAAAAACTGCATGTGATTATCATAAAGTTGGCATGTCTGTAAAGGGGAGACTCGTGGGTACCCATAGAACCCATTTACATTCACATATCTTGAGGTCAGAGGTCAAGGGACCCCTTTGAAAATGGCCTTGACAGTTTTTCCTCCCAAATTTCGTAGCATTATTAAGCCTCCTTCCCGACAAGCTAGCATGACATGGTACCAGTGGATTCCTCAGGTTTTCTAGTTTCATATGATATCTGTAACTTCACTCTAGCGCTAAAACTGAAACTGCTACAGCCTCTGAAATACAGTAATGTCGGTTACTGTCAGGTCTCACTGTTGTGAGTCATTATACATCGCTTGATTGTGTAATTAAAACCAATTATTTCACCAAATTAATCCCAGAATTACTTCTGAATAACAGCCCCAGTCTGACTCCTCACCACCATACAGTCCAATTTGATTAGTTGAATGAGGATAAATGGGACAGATAGCTCAGCTGCATTCACTTTCAGTCTAAGTTATTTTTTATATTCTTCAGGTGAGCCCTCACATGTTCCTCTGGCGTCGCTGCGCCTCCTGGTCCCACCTTTCCAGCTGATGGCAGCTTCCATGTGGCAGGTTGTGAAGAAACAAGACGTCGCGAACTACTGGAAAGTGGCAGAGTTTGTCTCTTTGGTGATGGATGCGGTCCCAGAGCTGCTGATGTACAAGCACAGGACGCAACTTAACCTGGGATTAAGAGCCAGGGTGGGTACCACTGGAGGACTTTCTATGCTAATGTCTAATGTTTTTTTAAGATGGACGCAATTATAGATACAGCTAATGATGTGTGAATGTATTGTGAAGTATTTTGTTGCAATGTTTATGTTTTTCTCCTCATCAGTATATTCTGGAGTTGTGCCGAAGTGAACAGCCTGTGGAACCTGATTTCATCTTGTCTCATTTGGACCGGATTAAACCGCGCCACCCCACCCTGGTAAGTGTCTAGAGTCGAGATTAGTTGATATCGGTTCACACACCACTTAGGAAGCTATCCAGTAGTGAACTTGTGTCATTGTTATGCCTTTATTGCAGATGAAAGAATCCCAAGAGGAGGAAGTAGTGAGCAACTTTCTTGAGTTGATCCAGACTCTGCTCAAAGATCCCGAGGAGAGGCGAGACTTTTTCTTGGTGAGGCGGTATCACTTACACTTCTGTGGAGCCAAATTCAGCTGTAAATGTTACTTACTGTTATTAGATTATAATTTATACGAAGCTGGGTTCTGTCAGTTGCACAGTTGGTTGTGGAATCTGGCCGGTGGTATTAATTGCTTGGAAACACGTTTGAAATGGAAAGAAAATCATGCAGAATATAAAAAAAAAGACAACATTGGTATTTTTAAGTAGCTGCAAAAATAGCAGAGATACCTGACTTTGGTTTTGTAGAGGCGATGCAGTAAAATTGTCTCTTTTTGTCTTTCTAAGGAGGTCTTCCCCGCTGAGTATGGACCTCAGTACGACAGCGATTTGCAGATGCTGTTTTCAGAGTTCCTCTGTCGGCTGGCTCAGCTGTTGCCAGTTCCTGACCTCGAGCAGGTGAGAGGTGTCATTTTGATAAAAAGTTAACAATCAAAGAACAACTTAAACTACCATACTGATTCTATAGCTACTGCTATACTAATACTGATTACCTCAAAGAAAATGATCTTCTGGTTTACACACATCTCTTTATACATTCATGTCTGTCGCCATCTAGCGGCCATTGTCAAAAAAGCACCAGAGTGTCACCTCTTTGCTTCTATACTCTTTGACATGTCTTACAGGTGTTTAATCTACAAATTTAATGTCTTGGTATCCTATTTATGAAGTTGAAATATTTGACTATATTGCATGTGGTGTTCTTTGTGTTTTCATGCCTTTCTCACAGACTGTTTCTTGGCTTGGAGGTGAATGCTCCGTGTTGGAGGATTGTGTGCATTCAGTCTCTGAGCCTACAGACCTGAAAAGTTTGCTCCAGCATCACAAACACCTCGGGCATTTAGAGCAGCACGGTAAGTCAATTCCCATAACCGCATCTATTGTATTTGACTTAGCAGCTAATGACAATAACTTTTGCATCACTCTTGTCCTTTTCTGTGCAGTTCCACCGTCGAGCATGGGCGACAGCATCCTGTCCTCCCTCTCTGCTGCTCCCCCCAGCGGAGCGGCAAAACCTACAGAACAACCCAGCCAATCGGATCCGCTGCAAGGCCTCGGCGATGACACGCACGCGGTATCATTCGTGGACGACGTAGCGGTTGAAATAATCGCAGTGACGGATTACGCAGAGGTCGAATTAGATGCGAGCACCGACATCGAAATGGTAATGGGAGAAAACTGCTTTGAAGGAACAGACGCAGTGGCTGAAGATTCGCTAGTAGTGCTTCCTGAGGAGACAACCATAGAAGAAGAAGAAGAAGTGGGCGAAGCAGGTGAAGAAGCAACACAAGAAAAACCTGTTTCGCCGAACAGTCAAACAGAAGTTAACAAGGACGACTTGGCGTCCTCCCAGCAAAAAATCTCCGTGGGACCTCACGACTGCCCCGACTGCGAGAAGAAATTTAAGTTTGCCTCTTCGCTAATCGCCCACAGGGTCATCCACACCGGCGAGCGCCCCCACCGGTGCAACGACTGCGGCCGCTGCTTTTCCTTCAGGCAGTCCCTTGACAGGCACAGACACACGCACAAAACTGGACGCAAGTACAACTGCGTCATCTGTCGGGAGACCTTCCACTCGCTGTCAGCCCGCACAGAGCACAAGCAAACACACATGGAGGACGGTGTTTACACGTGTCGTCAGTGCGACAAGACATTTAACTGGGAGCTGGCACTCGCAAGGCACCTAAAGACTCACACTGATGATGATCACAATCCAAACAAGCCTACAGAGAGCACTAAGGACGGGCAGGAGGTTGTTATAGGTGATGTCAGCGAGGCTCCTGAACCCGACTGCCAGGTGCAGGCAGAAGATGATAATGATGATGATGATGATGATCCAGAGAACGCAGAGGCTCAGAGCAGTGAGCCTCCCAACTCTGAGCCCGAAGGCACGGCCCCTGAACTCGACGGTGAAGTAATTTCCCTGGTGAAGGTCCGCACAAGTGGGCGCAAACGCAAACCGACCATGAAGATCCAGGTGATAAATTTGCAGAAGCGCATGGCCACGAAAAGAAGGAAGGAGATCCCCAAGGCCGACCCTCCAGAGCTGAAGCCTCTGCCTTTCAATTGGTAAAAGCATCTCTCCTCAATCCTTTTTCTCACAAGTGATTTCTGTTTCTGTCTTTTTGGTTTTATGGCAGGTTCAGCACAAAGATACAAAGAGTATAGAAGCAAAGAGGCGAAACTCTGGGGCTATTTTTGACGACAGCCGCTACATGGCGCTGCGCCAGCGCTTTCATTTAGGACTGAAAACACCAATGAGTCCATAGCCATGGATGTATAAAGAGATGTCTGATGTTGCAATGGAACACACAATTGACTTTCACTTCTTAGCAATACATATTCTTTGATAGAAATATATAATGTAATATATTGTGTTTATTTGAATATACGGTGGCTGTGGAGGGACATCAGGCAGATCAAGCCCCTCATGTTTATTTCTCCTTTCTCTTCAACAGTGCAGAGCACTCTTACGGGTCGCCCGTGGTCTCAGCGAAGGACGGTGATGAGAGTGAGTTCACTTTTAGATATACAGTTGTGGGTTAATTTCCAACCTGTAATTTGCAGGGGTTACTGAATATCCTTACAAACATAAAAGTCCAAAATGCAAGCACATCATTTTACCATTTCTTAGCATAATGTTAATTTCTTTCTCCAGTCCCTAATGTGTTTTTTTGTTTTCCATAAGTTTCTGTCCCAGATGGCTCATCCGCTGCTTTCTCCTGTCCCAAGTGCTCCTTCCACCACTCAGAAGAAGCACAGGTCCAGCAGCACATTGACAAGGTCCACTCTGTTGAGACCGAGGACGACGAGCTGTCCTTTCAGCCCCTCGCAGATGAAGAGGGACGTTTTAGTTGTCCAGACTGTGAGAAGTGCTTCAAGTTCCAATCCTTACTGAAAGCCCACCAGCGCATCCACACGGGCGAGCAGCCCTTCCTGTGTTCTCAGTGCGGACGGCGGTTCTCCTTCAAGCAGTCGCTGGAGAGGCACAAGCAGACGCACAAGTCCGGGCGCAAGTACGAGTGCCTGATCTGCGGCGAGTTCTTCAAGTCCCTGGTGGCTCAGAGGGAGCACAAGAGCACTCACATGGAGAACGGCGAGTACCTGTGTTCGGAGTGCGGCCGGGCGTTCGCCTGGAAGTCCGCGCTGGTGAGACACCTGAAGACCCACGGCGAGGACGCTGACAAGTTGGAGCATTCTTACAAATGCCCTCGCTGTGACCTGGTCTTCAGCTGCATCAGCTACCTCAACAGGCACCTCCAGACTCACCAAGAAGAACGAGCGCACACCTGCAACTGCGGAAAGAGCTTCGCCTACCGGGCCGCTCTCACCGCACATCAGCGCATCCATCAAAAGGAGCGGCCGCACACGTGCACGCAGTGCGGCAAGGGGTTCCTCTACAAGGGGGGTTTGCTGAGCCACATGAAGATCCACTCAGAGGAGATGCCCTTCATGTGTTCCTTCTGCGGCAAGAGCTTCAAGAGGGAGCGTAACATGAAGAAGCACGAGCGCTGCCACACCAGGGAGAACGTTTTCAGCTGCTCGCAGTGCGACAAGAGTTTCGTCTACAAGGCAACTCTGATCAGACACGAGCTGACTCACTCGGGCGAGAGGCCGTTCCTCTGCTCCGACTGCGGGAAAGGCTTCTTTTCCCACGCCGAGCTGTTGAAGCACGAGCGTTTCCACACGGGCCACAAGCCCTTCCAGTGCCCGCACTGCGGCAAGAAATTCACCCAGTCTTGCTACCTGACCATCCACCTGCGCTACCACACCGGAGTCCGGCCGTACTCCTGCACCGACTGCGACAAGAGCTTCCTTAGTGCCAATCGCCTGAAGAGACACCAGCGAACACATTCAGGGGAAAAACCCTACCTCTGTGTAGAATGTGGGAAGGGATTCAGGCAGTCGTATAATCTCAAAATGCATCAACGGACACATATCATGAAGTTGAAATAGTCAAGACTTTAAAAGGGATGGTTTGGGTGTTTTGAAGCGGGGTTGTATGAGGTACTTATTCATAGTCAGTTTATTACCTACAGTAGATAACGGTCGGCACGCCCCCAGTTTGGAGAAACAGACAGGAGTACCGGGGCAGCAGCAACATGTATTTAACCACCTAAAAAGGCTCACCTAAAAAAAATCAATATCAGTTTAAGTGTACGTTATATTTAGAAAATGTTCACCACTTTACCTCGCCATTAGAGAGCCCCTTCTGATGGGGAACTGGAGCCGTATTATCTATTTATGCTCTTGCCAAAGCCACCAGACTTCATTGAAAAAACATGTAATTTTACCTCACAGAATGTGGGGGTTTGCCATGTTATGATTTGAGCATATTTTTTATGCTAAATGAAGTACCTGTGAGGAGTTTCTGGACAATATTTGTCATTGTTTTGTGTTGTTAATTGATTTACAATACTAAATATATACACACATTTGCATAAAGCAGCATATTTGCCCACTCCCATGTTGATAAGAGTATTAAATACTTGACAAATCTCCCTTAAGGTACGTTTTGAACAGATAAAAAAATGTGGGATTATCTATGGACAATTATGCGATTAATTGCAATAAAACTGAACTGAACCTGTTGCATCTATGTGCCCTCGCCAAAGCCACCAGACTCAATTGAAAAAAAACATGTAATTTTACCTCGCAAAACACGCTGCCTTGATCAGTTAGTTTGTTTGTGCTATTGTGTGACTTGGGTGAATTTGAACTAACCAAAGTCACACAATAACACAAACAAACTAACCAATCGAGGCAGCAGTAGACCAGCAACTCTCGTGTCCTGCGAGATAAAATTACAGTTTTTTTTCAACGGAGTCTGGCGGCTTTGGTGAGAGCACAGATAACGGCTTCAGTTTCCTGTTGGAAACATAGACTGTATAGTTGTCTGACGGCAAGGTAAACCGGTGAAAAATATTCTAAATTCAGCGTACACTTAACCTGATATTGATTCTTTTTGGTGGTTAAATACGTCTTGCAGATGCCTCTGTCCACAGCAGTACATTGCTTCTATGCGGTAACTCCTGTCTGATTCTCCAAACTGGGGCCGTGCCGACCGTCATCTACTGTTGGTAACACACCGACTGTGGATAAGTACCTCATGCGGCCACACTTCAAAACACCCAAACTATCCCTTTAACTTATTGATCTGGAGATTTTGGAAATGGTATGAAATTATAGATTAGTTTAGAATGGGACAAAAACAACTGTAGGTGGATTGTGATTTATCTCCTATGCAATTGCAGTGAACTGGATCTAGTATAGAACATTGTTTCAGCAAGAATAAGTACATGTTTTCCATTATACTGAATGCATTTGACTTCCAGGTTGTGTTGCGATTAAAGCACACTCAGCAGAGGAAATGTGTTTGTCAGATCAGATGCATTGTGATGTGACTTCAAATAATGAACAGCAGAAGGTACATAAATCCAGTCTTTATTTTGGGCATGTTTTACGACAGAAAAAAAAATGTAACACTGCTTTGGAAAAGAGGCTTAAAACATTATTTTGTGCTAGAACAAGTTTTTTTTTTTAACAGCAGTAGTTTAATTTCAGACAGTAACACATACTGCAGGCTCTGTGGCATTGAGGCTGGTCTCAGGTCAGCAGTAGTACAGACAGGAGCCACACTGTGACGCCGTTCCACAGCCAGTCACAGGGCATTGTTGAGCTTAGACATCTTTTGGGTATTTTAGTGTTAAAGAATAGCTGAGAGGGAAGAGGTGAACATCACTGGGATTTACTGACAAACTTCAATTGTATGAAAAGACATTATGAATTGTGCTGTGGGGTAATTTTATGAAAGTTGAGAAACTGAAAAAGTTAAAAGACAACTAAGCCACTGCTGATCCTACTGAAATAGTTGGAAGTACTAAGAAAACAGTGAGGGCTATGTAACGCCCTGCTCAGACAGTGACCTACACAGCTAGGTGCAGAGTGATGGGGCAGTGGTCGCTTCCCAAAGCCTTGTTGCGGATCTTGCTGTCGCACAGGCCCGGCAGCAGGCTGGATGACACCACGAAGTAGTCGAGCCTCCAGCCCACGTTCTTCCCGCGGGCGTTCATCATGTAGGTCCAGAAGGTGTAGGCGTTGGTCTGCTCCGGGTAGAGCTCGCGGAAGCTGTCGGTGAAGCCGGACTCCAGCAGCTGGCTGAAGCCCTCGCGCTCCTCCGCGGTGAAGCCGGCGTTTTTCTTGTTCCCCTTGGGGTTCTTCAGGTCGACCTCCTGGTGCGCGACGTTGAGGTCGCCGCACAGCACCAGGGGCTTCTGCATGTCCAGCTCGCTGAGGTACGCCCGGAAGTCCACGTCCCAGGTTTTGCGGTAATCGAGGCGCACGAGGCCTCGGCCGGAGTTTGGCACGTAGGTGGTCACCAGGAAGAAGTTGGCGAACTCGGCAGTGATGACGCGGCCCTCCTTGTCATGCTCTTCTTTACCTGGGGGGATTGGAAGAGGAGGTTCAGCTAAAGGCTGTATTGAGAGCATTTTTATGTGGACGAATATTTAAAAAAAATAAAACATCCACAGAGCTTTTAGAAAAATGCAGAATAAAAGTTTTCGTGAAAAAATTATCATTGTGAATTCATCATTTTAAAAATGTTGGTGTGTACAAAGTGAATGTTTTGTACACCTCTGTGGAATATATATATAGACCAATGATTGAGGTCTGCTATACAGGTCCAGTGTTAAATGTTTCATTAGAAGACACCACTCACCAATGCCATAGGTAACTTTGATGGGTTCAGTCTTGCAGAGCATGGCCACACCACTGTAACCCTCCTTTTCCTTTGAATTGGCCCAGTACTTGTGAGGGTACTCAGGCATTGAGGTGATGTCAGCGGGGAGGGATTTCTCTGCACACTTTGTCTCCTGCAGGCACAAAACATCTGGAGCCTCCTCACGCACCCACTGGGGGAAGAACACGAGCGTTTACCGTTAAAACCAGTCTCAAAACTTAATTGGCAAATCATTTGTGTTGCTTTTGTTCACTGCAAACTCACATCCAGGCCCTTCTTTTTCACCCAGGCCCTCAGGCCGTCCACGTTCCAGGAGGTGATCTTCATGTTGGCGTCACGTCCATCTTTGCTGGTCATTTTGTCGGGAGGATCATCGTACAATATCGGGGCCTCTGGTTCCTTAGTCTTCTTTGTTTTCTTTGCAGAAGCTGTGAGGTGAAAGAAACATACAGGGTCATGATAGATCACGTTAGGAAAATGTATGTAGAGAGAACGGTATGTATGTATGTATTCGTGCCCGCTGCAGTACCGTTGCCGGTGTCATTCTCCCCATCTCCAGCCGCATCCTCTGCCGCCTTGCCTCTCTTCATACTGGAATTCGCTCTAACTGCAAACACACTTCGCAGACACACAACACGCACACACAACAGCACACGCGCCGCTGGGGAAAAAAACAGAAGAGCAATTTAAGTGTCAGATGCTACAACAATATGCAAGAGTTTTACAGTGCTTCTCAAATGTGCCATGAAGGCCAGCAATGGCCAATTAAAGCTTAATTGTTTTTTTGCAAAACAAAACAAGCAATTTGGTTCTGGGAATTTGTGATGAGCATTTTTTTTTTTGGAAGTGACTGGGATCATTCTTTTATGCGTAACCCAACATCAGACTTGACTTAAACATTGCTTTACTAACTTTGTAAAACAAAATGTAACAACAAATAAATACACAGATTTAAATTAATTTAATTATTTATTATTAAAATAATAAATCGTACACCAGCAACTTGGTAAAAATCTTCAAAATTAACAGGAATTACAGTTTTAATGCAGCAACAAATTGGTCAAAACTTAAACGGGAAGTCAAATCCAGCTATTTGAGTCAGTATCACCCGATATCGGTGCATCCCTAATTTATCAGCCAATATATGCAATAATACTTCTCAGCAATAAGCCAATATCGGCCGATATATCGGTCAGTTTTTATTCTAACATGACTGATTGTGGAACTGGTGGAAAGTCTCTGCAGTTGTGTGTCCAATTACTTTATTCAAGCTTGAGTATCTTCAAATAGGCAAATCTGATAATGTGTACAATGTGTACCATCAACACTCATGTAGATGCATATCAGCACCAGTATCGGTCTATCTGATGTTTAGATGCCTCTCTTCATGTAAGAAATATGTTATGAATATTTTCATGTTACAAAATGACATATGCATTTGTTTTACAAAGCTTAAGTACGTTTTTAAAGACTTAAATACATTCTCTGACAGATTTATTTTGATGCAAGTCGTTGCTGTGGATGTGCATATAAACCAAGCATGCTAAATATTCAAAACAAGAATGCATTTGTGATCCAAGCTGGATGCAAAATTAACAGCATGCATGTGAAAAAAAACAATAACAGCAGGTTACACAACAGGTTTTCGTGCCAAGCTATGCTAACACTAGCTTCTCCTCTGTGACAAAGAGCCCAGACCAGACAGGCCTGCAGCACTGAGGATGTATGGAGAGCTAGCTGGCTTCAATAGCTTCATATGCATCTTATAATATGATTCATCTACAAAATGCAAATAAGGTTAAACAATGCTGGTGTTTTTAATTTCAACCACGTTGCAGGAAAAGGAGATGCAAATAATCTTACTTGCACGTTCACAACCGGATGCAAAGACAAGTGGTTCTTCTTCACAGCAGCAGTCTTCACTCACTTCCTCCAAACACACTCACAAAGAACAGCACCACATGCTTGATCTGCTTAGCTGCCTTAAAGTATGCCTGATCAAAAATAACTAAAAAACTACACATTTTCATTTATTTATTTATTTATTTATTTAAAAAATGGCAATACACATGTAGCTGCTATGATGCATATTATATTATCCTGACATACTACTGAGGTAAAACATTATTTAGCTAGATCAGAGGTCAGCAACCTTTACTGTCAAAAGAACCATTTTAGGCAAAAAATAAAAATAAAAATCTGTGTGGAGCTGCAAAACATTTGATCATTGTGATGAAGGTAACGCAGTTTATAGTCTAAGTATATAGTATATAAGTCTAATGCAGTGAGGGCCAAAGTGCAAATGTACTACTACGAAATGTAACTTAACGAGAAAAAAAGTTGTAATATTACAAAATAAAGTCAAAACTTTACGAGAAAAAAGTCGTAATATTACGAGAATAAAGTCATAAGTTTACGAAAAAATAAAGTTGTAATATTACGAAAATAAAGTCATAAGTTAACGAGAAAAAAAGTTGTAATATTACAAAATAAAGTCAAAACTTTTCGAGAAAAAAAGTCGTAATATTACGAGAATAAAGGCAAAACTTTACGAGAAAAAAGTTGTGATATTACGAAAATAAAGTCATGTTTACAAAAAAAGTTGTATTATTACGAGAATAAAGTCAGAAGTTTCCGAGAATTTTTTTTTAATATTTCGAGAATAAAGTCATAATTTAGCGAGAAAAAAAGTTGTAACATTACGAGAATAAAGTCATAAATTTACGAAAAAAAAGTTGTAATATTACGAGAATAAAGTCATAAGTTTACGAAAAAAAAGTCGTAATATTACGAAAATAAAGTCATAACTTCACGAGAAAAAAAGTCGTAACATTATGAGAATAAAGTCATAACTTTACGGAAAAAAAAGTTGTAATATTACGAGAATAAAGTCATAACTTCACGAGAAAAAAAGTCGTAACATTATGAGAATAAAGTCATAACTTTACGAGAAAAAAAGTCATAATATTACGAGAATAAAGTCATAAGTTTACGAAAAAAAAGTCATAATATTACGAAAATAAAGTCATAACTTCACGAGAAAAAAAGTCGTAACATTATGAGAATAAAGTTATAACTTTACGGGAAAAAAAGTTGTAATATTACGAAAATAAAGTCACAACTTTACGAGAAAAAAAGTCATAATATCACGAGAATAAAGTCATAAGTTTACGAAAAAAAAGTCGCAATATTACAAGAATAAAGTCGTAAGTTAACGAGACAAAAAATGTCGTAACATTACGAGAATAAAGGCAAAACTTTACGATGAAAAAAGTCATAACTAAACAAGAAAAAATGTCGTAACATTACGCAAAAATTACTACTTAATAATATTATGACTTTATTTTCCTAATATTAAGACTTTTTTCTCGTAATATTATAACTTTATTCTCGAAATCTCAGATTTACTATTATATTATTATTTTTCATTTCCATGTTTATAAATCCACATGAAGCCACTGGAGAGGGGCTGAAGAGCCACAGGTTGCAGACCCCTGCTTTAGACAAATCTTTTTGGTCAGGCAGTATCTCCAGCTGTCTCAGTGTTCAGGACCCCAGAGCTTCAAGTGTGTTTTGGATAGAGTTGTTAAAGTTAGCCGAGTCTGTAACGTTATAATTATTAGTTTAAAAGATTAACTAGCACGAATTTACATGAATGTGAACCACCGAAGGAAAGCGAAGAGCTAGGTAAACCTGTTTTAATGTTAAATGCAGAGTTAATATGCAGTTAAGGTAGTTTAATGAAGACAGTTTGCTGTCACTCTCTGCTAGCTGAGCAGCTAGCACAGGTGCTTTAATGTTGTTTAGCTGAATATGGGCTTTATGTTATAATGTGATATTAGGTAGGTGTTGTGGAGGTTACTGCACTCTTTACATACTGCAATGTTATTGTTTTAAATGTAAAAGTACCGTTTAAATGTTGACAGTTTGCATGCTTATCACCATAAACCTCACACAATGGAGGTTAAATGTTAGTTAGTTATTCCACATAATGCTGCATAATTCAACAGAAAGCACTTTTCTTTGGGGGAATATAATATTACAATATTTATTAATAATAATACAATATTTTAGGTTCATCTCTCTGCTATGGAAGTCCATTTCTGCAAGGGAAAAAAACAAATAAAGAGAATTTATGATTAAATTTTAAATTGTTTTGGTAATTGAGCTATACCAAATAATAAAAAAGTCTAAATTGTGAGATAATAAATCAACATTTTGACTTACATTTTTTTTTGTAAATTGTGGTACAGTAAGTTGCATTTGACTCAATAAGTTGAAAATGATTATAGTAAGTAAACATTTTGACATGACATCTCTCTTCTCAATTTTTGACTTTATATGTCATAATTGTGACTTAATATCTTATTTTTTTTGTCTTAGTCATAAATTTGACAGGGTAACAGATTTTAGGGGATTTACAAGCAATATATTTGAAAAAAGAAGAAGCACCTGAGCCTGAGACATTCTGACTTTTAGTCTCAAGTATAGGTCAAGCACCCAAAACACTTGCATTCCCTTTAAAGGTCCCATATTGTAAAAAGTGAGATTTTCATGTCTTTTATATTATAAAGCAGGTTTAAGTGCTTTTATAAATACTGCGTAAGTATCAAAACGCTTAATATACAGAGAAACACACAGCCCGTATTCAGAAATTGTGCTTTTGAAACAAGCCGTCAGGATTTCTGTCCATTTGTGATGTCACAAATATACAATATTTAGACCATTACATGCTTTTAAACGTAAACATTCTAAAAGTGTCCCAGTTTATTTCCTGTTGCAGTGTATGTAAATTACATCAGCTGACAGGAAGTAAACATGGACCCAAACTGTTGCCTAGCAACGCAATTCTTTTGCAATTACGTTGAAATGCAAATAGTGCATATAAAAAGTGGCAACGGCTTACCAGTTTAGCTTACCATGCCATTCATTGGACTAGACCAATGGACCTGGCAATTGCTAATATTAGACCAAATTTAATGGGTAAAATTGGTGCAGGACCCCTTTAATATCTCAAAGTTTGGACTTGATTTTGACCATGAGTAGGGCAGAGCAATATATCGATATTATATTCATATCATGAAACTAGATGTTTTCTTTGATTTTTGATATCGAAATATAAGTGTTGTCTTTTCCTGGTTTTAAAGGCTGAATTACAGTAAAGTCTTGGGATTTTCTGAACTTACCAGAGTCTTCTAGCTTTTCTATTATTGCCTTATATATCCACATATTTTGATTTTATCCATATTGCCCAGCCCTAACCATGAGAATTATTTTTTTTATCATGCCTAACTTTTCAGGTTTTTTATTCTTGGCAGAAATGGGTGTCCAAGAGGGACAAAATAAGTCCACTTAGAACAGATACTTTACTGCTGTAACGATAAGCTTCTTGGCTTGCATGCAAAGACAGAATGCATTATTCTTCACTGCACATTACTTTTCTCTTTTACTTAGCTGCCATGACTGTAGTGATCGGATTTGAGGGCAGTGCCAACAAGATCGGCATAGGAATCATCAGGGATGGCGAAGTGCTTTCCAACCCTAGACGGACCTACATTACGCCCCCTGGTCAAGGCAAGTTACGATTACGTCACCTTCACTTCTCAGGTGATAAATGTCAACGTCTAACAATCTTGCATGTGAAGTTGAAAACATGTTATTTTACCCATCAGGGTTCATGCCGAGCGACACCGCCAGGCACCACCGTGCTGTCATACTGACTGTCCTGAAGGAGGCACTGGAGGAAGCTGGGCTGAAGCCTGCAGACATAGACTGTGTGGCATACACCAAAGGTAACGTAACATCCTGAGTGGCCACCTTATGGTTGTATAAGATTTGAACTTGCCAGATGTTTGTCAGAACAAGGCAACAGATTAAGACACCAAGACCTTGAGGAACACCATAGAAAAAGTCATGCTGTGATTTGGTATCAAAAACTTTTTACATTTTGAGATTTCTGCAAGAATTGTATTTTTCAGCAATTGGATGGCCAGCACATCTGTTTTGGAAACTGCTCAGAAACCCCCTTATTGTCACTCTAGCTAGGAAAGCCATCCATCCTCTGAATGATCTAGGTCTTTAGTTTGTGGCTGTAAAGTTTCATGAGGCTGTGATTATCCTAGAGGTCACTACTTTAGTAGGGGTCAAGCAGTTGTAAGGGATTTACAAATAGAACAGGTTTGGTATTAGCTAATTTAATAAATAATATTCATAGAATTATTATTATCAATAAGAATTATTAATCAACATTAATAATGAACGGGGCACCACCCTGGAATCAGGGACCAATAACCAAAACGTTAATCCAGTCTCATAAGGGGATATATTCCCTCCAAAGGCCAGTATTTTAACACTACTTTACACTTAGGAGGTGAATAGCGAAGGGTGAATCCGAGCACTAACTCTCATAACCAGCCGTTATTACAATATGAATGCACAATAAACACAGACAACTGCTATTTAAAATAAGACCATTTATTTAAATACAGTAATCCTAATCAATAATAAACACTCTAACAACATTAATCTAAATCAATAGTTATTACAGCAGTAATTACTAATTAACAACACTTTTAATAAACAAATGGATGTCCTACAATGCAGCTCTAAGCACTAAACTAGAATTAAACAAAACACAAAAGCAAAAGAAAATGTGTGTGTGTAAGAGAGAGAGATGTGTGTGTGAATGCAAATGTGTATGTGTTGAGGTGTGAAGGAAGAGTGTCTATATGTGTGTGTGTGGTGTGGGAGGAGCAAAGGACGCCCTCAGTGGACGTCACCACGTAAGCGGTTACGTCACGTAAGGGGGGGGGGGGGGTTTTGCTCGAACGTTACAGATCACGCACAAACGGGGGTGTGAATCCCCACGTGTCCTGTAAGGTAATATGTGTGAGCCTATGCGCGGAGGCGTGTCTATGTGTGTGTGTGTGTGGTGTGGGAGGAGCAAAGGACGCCCTCGGTGGACGTCACCACGTAAGTGGCTACGTCACGTGAGGGAGGGGGTTGCTCGAACGTTACAGACCACGCCCAAACGGGATGTGGAAATCCCGCGTGATCAGTGGTTTGGGAACGTGAGGAGGCGTATCTACGTGTGTGCGTGTGTGTGGGAGGAGCAAGGGAAACCCCGAGGCGGCGTCACCACGGAAGCGGTTACGTCACGAGGGAGGAGGTGCTCTGGTGGCGGAAGCGCCACGGAAATCACCGACTGCGTACGAACGGGACGGGGATCCCGCGTGTCGGCAAAGTGTTTGTTTGTGTGTAGTAGAAGTGGAGGGAAAGAAAGGCGGGGAGCGCCTTAAAACAGTATCACAGTCAAAACAGTAAACACCGCAGCAGCAGGAATCCTAACTGCCGCGCGGGAGATGTACTAGCTGGGTTATTATTACTCAGATAATCGTCGCAGGCTCGGACAATAACGGGCCGTTATGGAGCTCGTCAGCGGGGGAAGAACGGCGGGCTGGCTCTCCGTGTGGCAGCGGATGGAAGCAGCTGATGTGAAGACGGCGGGGCGATCGTCTCTTCCTTGGTGAAGGACGCGGATCCGGGTCTTCCTTCTATAGGTATGGTGGTCTGGACGTCTGATGAACGGCGGGCTGGACCTCCGTGTGGCAGCGGAGGGGAAAGCAGCCAGAAATGAAGGAAAGGGCGGTGCGCTCGTTTCCTCTGATGAAGAGCGGTTGTCCTCGGCTTCCTTGGTGAAGCCGGGCTGTAGTCTTCCTTCTGCAGGGATGTGGATCAAAGTCTGATGGACACAACATTATCTTAACTCGTCCAGCGAGGTCAGAAAATGTGGCTCGAGTCTTTAGGTGAACGCCGCAGCGTTGGGTACCTCCTGTAGCAGCGTTGGGTACCTCCTGTAGCAGCGTTGGGTACCTCCTGTAGCAGCGTTGGGTACCTCCTGTAGCAGCATTGGGTACCTCCTGTAGCAACGTTGGGTACCTCCTGTAGCAACGTGAGTCGCAGTGGAAAGGGGCTGAGATTCAGGTGAGCGTGCCTATATCTCCTGTGAGAATAGTGGGCGTTTCACCGGAAAGACCCCACGTTTCCTGTTAGCCTCATCCAATGGGGGTCCTTGTTTGGGTTCAAAATGAAATTTCACATGTAGATGCGACATTTTAAGAGCTGGGCAGTTAGGTCCCCTGCTGTGATCAGGTCTCTGGTTTCCCATGTAGGCTAAGGCTCTTTGTCTCGTGAGGTCCCTACACAGTGAACGGGTATGTGAGCCATGCTCACTTTTGCCTTGTTATATAATTATCCATAAAACATCTTATGTTCATTGATACCTGCAAGGTGACATCATCTGACAGACTGACGTGATGTTCTCTCTCAAACAAGGATATAACGTATTTTTATCAATCCCAACGTGACAACCCCCTCTCTCTCTCTTTCTCCCTTTGCTTCTCTTCTTCTTCTCTTTCAGGTCCTGGTATGGGTGCCCCCTTGGTGACGGTGGCTCTGGTGGCTCGTACAGTCGCACAGCTTTGGGGGAAGCCGCTCCTCGGTGTCAACCACTGTATCGGACACATTGAGATGGGCCGCCTCATCACACAAGCCAACAACCCTACCGTGCTTTACGTCAGCGGAGGGAACACACAGGTTGGTTTCTGTATGTAGGCCTCACTCCTGAGGAGAAACTAATAGTCTGTATGCTCTTCCTGAGGATCAGCTAAATAGTGTTGTGAGTTATAAGTTCATTAGGTACAAATGTAATTTCCTCCTGTGCAGGTTATTGCGTACTCGGAGCGGCGGTACAGAATATTTGGGGAGACCATCGACATCGCAGTTGGCAACTGTCTGGACAGGTTCGCTAGAGTTATAAAGGTGTGCACCATTACGGTCTTCTTCAGAGCAACTATTTGCCTTTTACTGTCTGTGATAGGTGTGTGTTAATACTTAGTGTGGAACTGTTTCTCTAATCAGATTTCCAATGACCCCAGTCCAGGCTACAACATCGAGCAGCTGGCCAAAAAGTGAGTGAGAGCCACTAAGCAGCTTCACTGTTGTGTTACACTACTAATATTTACTACTTAACTTTGCTTCTCGTCCGTGCTGTTAGAGGGAGTCAGTATGTGGAGCTGCCATATACAGTAAAAGGAATGGACGTCTCATTTTCTGGGATTTTATCTTTTATTGAGGTGAGTGGTTTGCTCAATATAATACAATAAATGCTGTCATTTGAATAATGATTTAAGCCTCTCTGTTGTCTTTTGATATGGTGTAGATGTTAATTAGACAAATCCTGAAGCTGATACTCACGGCTACAGTTTGATGCCTACTACTTCATTATTCTTTTACTTCACGATCCTAAACGTTTTTTTCATTTTGTTCTTACATAGGAAGCCGCTCATAAGATGCTGAGCTCTGGTCAGTGTGCAGCAGAGGACCTGTGTTTCTCCCTGCAGGTAAAAGAACAATCACTATGAGTTCAATTTTGGAACCCATCGGCTATCGGTCCGGGCAAAGAGTATCGAAGCAAAGAGAAAAAACTCTGGTGCTTTTATGACAAAAGCCACTGTGGTTGCACTACCAGCCATGGATGTATATAAAGAGACGTCTGTAAATCAGAACGCTTCTGATATCAGAATCTTGTCAAGTTGGCTTCAGATTACTTACAGTTAGTCTGTTAATATAGTGCTGACCCACATGGTGGATCTATGTAGTCCGTTAGTTATGGAACCATTTGTAGAAGCCGCTTGAGATTTTGTCAGTATTGCCCAACACTAATGCTTCCCTCCCTACAGGAGACCGTGTTCTCCATGCTGGTGGAGATCACCGAGAGGGCCATGGCTCACTGCGGTTCCGAAGAGGTCCTCATCGTGGGGGGCGTTGGCTGTAAGTACATCACACAAAAATCACCTTGTTTTGGTGTATTTTTCATTATCCAATGCACAAATGTCCAGATATTTCCAGTAGCTACACTACACAAATATTGTCTCTCCTGCTTTTGTCATGTTAGCAGAGTTGCAACAAAACAAGATTATTCTTATCTTTGTAAGTGGAAAACCAAAGACAATATCCATGCAATGTCTGAGGGCGTTTTCATATTAGTTACGAATGATTTGTACTGTGCTTGAGTAAGATTGCACCCCCCCCCCTCCCCACTCCCCCTTAGCTCAGCTTCCACATTAGTAAAGTTGTTCAGTACCCAAACGTCATCATCCACGTGTATTAACTATACTATAACTTTTTCGATATACTATACTATGACTTTTTTTCACGAAATTATTCAACAACAAAAAAGTCATAGTATAGTATGTCGAAATTTTTGATAGAAAAACATCCTAGTATAGTATGTCGTAAAAGTTTGTTAAAAAAAGTCATAGCATAGTATGTTGAAAATGTTTTATGAAAAAACATCCTAGTCTGGTATGTAGAAAAATTTCATGGAAAAATGTCATAGTATAGAATGTCGAAAATTTTCATGAGAAAGAAATCATAGTATAGTATGTCAAAAATTCTTTATAGAAAAAAACGTCATAGTATAGTATGTAGAAAGATTTCATGGAAAAAAAGTCATAATATACTAGTCGAAAATTTTCATAAAAAAAAAGTCATAGTATAGTATGTCGTAAAAGTTTGTGAAAAAAAGTCATAGCATAGTATGTTGAAAATTTGACATACTATATTATGACTTTTTTTCCATAAAAAAATTTCGACATACTATACTATGACTTTTATTTTTCAACATACTACTATGACCTTTTTTTTTTTCTCGACATAGTAATTTTTTGCTCAACATACTATACTTTGAATTATTTTTCGTCATACTATTCTATGACTTTTTTATTTTTTCAACATACTATACTTTACTAGCATGCCATCAAAATGCTGTAGTAAATAAGTCATAGTATAGTATGATGAACAAAGTCCCAGTAAAGTAGATCACAAAACTGTCTTAGTATAGTATGCCATAAAAAAAGTCATAACTTTTTCGATATACTATACTATGACTTTTTTTCACGAAATTATTCAACAACAAAAAAGTCATAGTATAGTATGTCGAAATTTTTGATAGAAAAACATCCTAGTATAGTATGTCGTAAAAGTTTGTTAAAAAAAGTCATAGCATAGTATGTTGAAAATGTTTTATGAAAAAACATCCTAGTCTGGTATGTAGAAAAATTTCATGGAAAAATGTCATAGTATAGAATGTCGAAAATTTTCATGAGAAAGAAGTCATAGTATAGTATGTCAAAAATTCTTTATAGAAAAAAACGTCATAGTATAGTATGTAGAAAGATTTCATGGAAAAAAAGTCATAATATACTAGTCGGAAATTTTCATAAAAAAAAAGTCATAGTATAGTATGTCGTAAAAGTTTGTGAAAAAAAGTCATAGCATAGTATGTTGAAAATTTGACATACTATATTATGACTTTTTTTCCATAAAAAAATTTCGACATACTATACTATGACTTTTATTTTTCAACATACTATACTATGACCTTTTTTTTTTTCTCGACATAGTAATTTTTTGCTCAACATACTATACTTTGAATTATTTTTCGTCATACTATTCTATGACTTTTTTATTTTTTTCAACATACTATACTTTACTAGCATGCCATCAAAATGCTGTAGTAAATAAGTCATAGTATAGTATGATGAACAAAGTCCCAGTAAAGTAGATCACAAAACTGTCTTAGTATAGTATGCCATAAAAAAAGTCATAACTTTTTCGATATACTATACTATGACTTTTTTTCACGAAATTATTCAACAACAAAAAAGTCATAGTATAGTATGTCGAAATTTTTGATAGAAAAACATCCTAGTATAGTATGTCGTAAAAGTTTGTTAAAAAAAGTCATAGCATAGTATGTTGAAAATGTTTTATGAAAAAACATCCTAGTCTGGTATGTAGAAAAATTTCATGGAAAAATGTCATAGTATAGAATATCGAAAATTTTCATGAGAAAGAAGTCATAGTATAGTATGTCAAAAATTCTTTATAGAAAAAAACGTCATAGTATAGTATGTAGAAAGATTTCATGGAAAAAAAGTCATAATATACTAGTCAAAAATTTTCATAAAAAAAAGTCATAGTATAGTATGTCGTAAAAGTTTGTGAAAAAAAGTCATAGCATAGTATGTTGAAAATTTGACATACTATATTATGACTTTTTTTCCATAAAAAAATTTCGACATACTATACTATGACTTTTATTTTTCAACATACTATACTATGACCTTTTTTTTTTTTCTCGACACAGTAATTTTTTGCTCAACATACTATACTTTGAATTATTTTTCGTCATACTATTCTATGACTTTTTTATTTTTTTCAACATACTATACTTTACTAGCATGCCATCAAAATGCTGTAGTAAATAAGTCATAGTATAGTATGATGAACAAAGTCCCAGTAAAGTAGATCACAAAACTGTCTTAGTATAGTATGCCATAAAAAAAGTCATAACTTTTTCGATATACTATACTATGACTTTTTTTCACGAAATTATTCAACAACAAAAAAGTCATAGTATAGTATGTCGAAATTTTTGATAGAAAAACATCCTAGTATAGTATGTCGTAAAAGTTTGTTAAAAAAAGTCATAGCATAGTATGTTGAAAATGTTTTATGAAAAAACATCCTAGTCTGGTATGTAGAAAAATTTCATGGAAAAATGTCATAGTATAGAATATCGAAAATTTTCATGAGAAAGAAGTCATAGTATAGTATGTCAAAAATTCTTTATAGAAAAAAACGTCATAGTATAGTATGTAGAAAGATTTCATGGAAAAAAAGTCATAATATACTAGTCAAAAATTTTCATAAAAAAAAGTCATAGTATAGTATGTCGTAAAAGTTTGTGAAAAAAAGTCATAGCATAGTATGTTGAAAATTTGACATACTATATTATGACTTTTTTTCCATAAAAAAATTTCGACATACTATACTATGACTTTTATTTTTCAACATACTATACTATGACCTTTTTTTTTTTCTCGACACAGTAATTTTTTGCTCAACATACTATACTTTGAATTATTTTTCGTCATACTATTCTATGACTTTTTTATTTTTTCAACATACTATACTTTACTAGCATGCCATCAAAATGCTGTAGTAAATAAGTCATAGTATAGTATGATGAACAAAGTCCCAGTAAAGTAGATCACAAAACTGTCTTAGTATAGTATGCCATAAAAAAAGTCATTTTAATTAATCAAATTATTCCCACCCTGATTTTCTGAATCATGTTGCATTCACAGAGTCTTCCAAGGAGTTATCACAAACTAAGACTGTTTATATTGATTGTAATGTAAAGTGTGTCGCTGATGTAAGCAGTTACAACTCGAAGTGGAGATGAGGTCTTAAATCGAATACCCTTTCCTTAGATTTTAACTTCACGATTCCTGCATAAACCCTGTTTATGGAATATCAGGCATCCCTTAAAATTGAATGATGTTATTCTTAACTAATGCTCGTTTGTAAATGAAATTCCCTTTACTGTCACAATCACTGTCGGAATGACTGAGCCGCAGGTATAATATGTAACCGTTGTCGGCTGCTGTTTGTTATTATATTAACCATACCTTTAACAACATACTCCTATCATAATTAACTTAAGTGAACTAGTCTCAGGAATCATTAAAGCCTCACATTAACTTACTCACCTGAAGATTTAACTGTGTGACCTCTTGTTTCCTCTGCAGGTAACCTACGCTTGCAGGAGATGATGGGGGTGATGTGCAAGGAGAGAGGAGCCAAGCTGTTTGCCACAGATGAACGGTAAACCATGCGCTCCACACTCACTTTCATTTACATTCAAATGACAATAGGTCGGAGGTCCCTGGACTGAAAATTAAATGGCTCTCATCTTCGTATACATACAATTTAACTGGATCTACAGTCAGGTGTTGCACAGAATCACAGAATTATTCATTCAATAACGGGACCAAACCTTTGCTGTTGCATTTTTAATATTATTTACTACAACATAGAGGGAGATTAATCGGTGCCGAAGGGACGTTTTACAAACTGTGGGACGTACATCACCGTTTTACATGGAGGCTCCATACACAAAGTCAAGGTAGACGGGGAGAAAAAAAGTTAAACACCATCAGCTCTTAACTTTCTTACCAATTTGGCGTTCTCTCTTCTATCCATTCATCAAATGAAATCGTACACTTTAGCTCTGAGAATATGCATGAACATTAATGGTGTGCAAGAGTGGCATTTAACAATGAACGCAACATCGTTCTGCGCAACAGAAGTAATCCTGAAACACACAGAACAGTGCATCACCCATTGCAAATAAATATACAATTTTCTCATGATGTAATCCACCAAAAAAAATATTTCAGTAAAGTACTTTAAGTTGAGAAATATATTATAATAAATACATCAAAGATAACTTATTGTAGGTTGGTAATGTAGTTTTAAGTACAGTGACAAATATGCTGTAAGGTAAATGGGCTGAACATGACTAAAACACTGGGTACGGCCCTTTAAGAAATGGTAATACTCAACCATATCAAACTGTTGTATGAATATGTGGAAAGAGCCGTCGTCACTTCTCTCCGTCACATGCCCTCACTGCTGAGTTCCTAAAATAGTCTGGGGATTTCTGTCCGTCAGAACACTTTGTTCCAGGTTCAATCCAGATAAGTGTTCACTTTGTCCCACAGATTCTGCATAGACAACGGAGCAATGATCGCTCAAGCCGGCTGGGAGATGTTTAAATCCGGTCAGGTGACCGAGCTGGAAGACTCGTGGATTACACAAAGGTAGACCTCAAGTTACTGGTTCTTTTTGTCTCTTTACACTCTGCTGTTCTCATTTGTCTGCATCTGTCTTGTGGGGAAATGATAGAAATCCAAACTGGTTGCTTGTTTGATTTAAAGATCCCACACATCGATGTTCAAAATTGGATCCATGGTGCCTTCAGGCTCCCCCAGCTAAAACACCAGCTGTATAGATATTCTCAATCGTCCAGGGTTAATAGACCCCTTTTCTGTTAGTAGCTGGGCTGGCTAGTTAGCCTGGAGACTGACAAGATAGCAAGCTAACACCTGCACCCAACAACACAGCAAGATGACAATTTAGATGTGTAACTTTAGCCCACTACTCTGAGGTGCTTCGTGTTTGCCTCCAGCTAACGCTGTGACGTAATCTGTAAAAGGGTCTATAGTATTTCTGTACAAGTAAAATCAATAACTAAGTCTGACCAGTGAATTCTTCTAGAAAAGTTGTGATAAATAGATTGTGCTGTCATTCCTTATTATCTGTCCATTAACATTTCTCCCTTCGTAGGTACAGAACAGATGAAGTGGAGGTGACGTGGAGAGACTGACTTGCTGGACTGAGCAACATCTTGGTGCTACGTATGTTGCTGCAGCCGGTGGCAGCTTGTAAGGTACTCCACTGAAGGGACACTTCAACTCTGGAAAAAAATAAGCATTTTGTATAAAAGAGAACTAGATTTGTTCTGAGAACTTTTTTTTTTTCTATACGGCCTTTCCCCTTGACCTCCATTACGGTTTACTCGTGTTTAAAGTTGCACAGGGCAAATTCACTCTTTGGCGGCTGTAAGTAGTGTAGCAGTGCGAGATGCTTTTAGATTTACAAATTTGTAGAATTTTGCTACCAACACATTTTTCAGGTGAACTACGCAATTTCTTCTGGTCAGGAGAGGTGATTGAGAAAAAAAAAAGTGCTGGCAAGTTAAGCTATTGCCTGGCTGGAGCACTGCTGATATGGAACACATTTTGTCACTTCCTTTACACCATAGTTCCAGTCGTGGCTAGAAGGGAGCCCGCAAACTGGGGAAACTCTCGCGAGACTGTTAAAGTTTGGCATTGACCTCTGACGGTTAATGTCGGCATCGACCTTAAGTGGTAAATGTCGGGGATAGGCCTCGCAGGGTTAAGGTCGGGCATCGACCTTAAGTGGTAAATGTCTGGCATCGACCTCGCGGGGTTAATGTCTGGCACCGACCTCGCGGGGTTAATGTCTGGCACCGACCTCGCAGGGTTAATGTCTGGCACCGACCTCGCGGGGTTAATGTCGGACATCGACTTCGAGGGGTTAATGTCGGGCATAGGCATCCAACAGTTAATGTCGGGCATCGGCCTTGCGGGGGTTAATGTCGGGCATTTAATGCCGAGTTTTTGCAGATCTCAAATCAGATTTCACAGTTTGCGGGGTCCCTTCTAGACATGACCCATAGTTCCCTGAACTGTTCATCTGAAACAGTTGAGGGGAGAGGTCAGAGTTACAATATTACTGACGCTTTTCAATGACAAAACATTTTTTCTGTACTTTTACCATTTATTATTTGATAAAGATTTTCTGTTTAAGTTGGGTTACAAATTGCGTATTGTTGTCAGTTATCGTGCACTTGTACTGTCAGGGAGGGGGATATTAAATCTGAACTTCAAGTAAAAAAAAGACAGACTTGTCAAGTTTATTCATTTTTATTAAGCAATACTGTTCACTTACATTCCTCCTCTTTCTCCAGTGTAAATTTTTTTTTATTCAATAAATTTTCTTTTCAAAAATCAACATACTGAACATGGTAAGATCCCTTATGGATTTATGAGTAACATTCACCCGATTGGGGAACCAAATAAAAACAAAAAGGGACACAGCATCAAGATGTGACGGGTAAAGGGTGAACTCTACTGTGCCTTTGACTACACCCCTCTGTAAACTCAAGTCCTCTGCACACATGAACCATAAAACTCAAGCAGGTACAAGACATTCTTCTGTTTGTAATCAAGAAGGGGGGGGAAATAAATCACTCTGGTGAGGGTTTCTCGCACACAGGGGGGATTGGTCACAATAGATTTTCTAACAAAGTGCTTGATTGACCACTCGCTTAACAGAGGACAAAAAAATGAGTGATAAAACTGCAGCTTTCAAAAAGGGGGGGAAATTAAATTACAGCTCCTCAGAGATAGTATTTTTTTTCTTAAAAAAGACCAGCTCTACACATACAAGCTAAAAATGGTGATGAGAGGCAATGAAAACAGGTCTGATTAATTAAGGCAGGCTTTCTGTAAGGCGTTAAAAAAGTCCATTGCTGTAAGATCTCAAAGGAGTTAGTCCAAAGTGTCTCAGTGTGGCTTTGCGTGAAGACATCATCCTGAGTGCAGTGTGTGTGAACGGGACTCATAAATTTGTCCATCTTTACGTGTTTTAATGTGCATGTAGGTGTGTACATGTGTGTGTGTGTTGGATACTTGTTTATATATGCTTTGGGTTTGTCACACTGCTAGGCTGGGTGCCCCTTGGTGTCCTTGTACCAGATCACCTTTTTTGGAACTGCAAAACAGAAAAACAAAACAATGTCAGAGGGAGAAGTTTGGAAATAAAGAGAAAAACATTTCTAATGACAGTTATATATTATAATTAGGGCTGTCAAAGTTAACGTAATAACTTGTTGAAGCAACACCACTAGCTTCTTTCACGCAACTTGCGATTTTTAGGTTGTAGCTGGCTCAGATTTAAAGCTAGAGTGAAGATACTGGCATCATATGAAACTAAAAAAACCTAAGGAATCCATCGGTACCAACCATGTCATACTAAGTTGTCGCGAAGGAGGTTAAATAACGAATACCCAAACCAAATCTCCCTTTAAAAAGGATCATTTTAAAACAGATAAAAAAACGTGCGATTAATTTGCAAATTACCCGTGATTAGATATTTCAATCGATTGACAGCCCTAAATATATTACAATAAACCGATAACATTTGAGTGTCTCATTGTATAAAACCTTGTTCCAGCTGACCACCGGACAATAAATTGTTAGAAACTAGGGGTGTGCAATTTTATTCACAATAATACCGGTATATTTTTAAATGATAAAAAAAAGATTCATACGTTATATAACATTCCAAATTGTTGACGTAATGTCATAACGTTACACACAGCAACAACAGGTAAGGTCTAAAGCAAAATTGCTACCTCCTCCACAGTGGAGGAGTGACAAAAAGGGGAGCGACAGACATCAGTTGAGTGGGACAGTTGCGTCGTTGGACCTGAGCGTCTGAGGTAAGGAGACAGTGAGGTGAACCAGATGCCTGTACTACGAAGCAAGTTCAACAGAAATAAAATAAAATTGCTGACTATAACGTGTAAATGATAAACAGATTTATAATATCGCAGCCCCACCTAGAGCACAAGTACATCTGACTATAATTACATTTGTGTATTCTGTTAAATTAATGTGTTGCTTAGATGTATTCTTCTAGAATATTAGAAAATACTTTAAATTATGGCAATTTTAGCCTTACTCTTTCAGCTGCAACTTTGGCGGTGTGAAAGACTTGAGAGCAAATAAAAATAAGAACATAATTACTTTAATATCTTATAATCACCTGCAGCACACATAAAAGTATCAGCAGCAAAGTAACGCAAGGCATTTCATACAGTCTGCGGGACTGCAAGCGCACAACTCTGACGTGTCTCTCAGCAACATACAGCTCAAGAAATTGATACAGATAAATGAATATATGATATAAATATTAGGGCTGTCAATTTCTCAACATCTCAAACACCATTTCATCAGATGTAATGTTCTAAGTCTCAGTAAGATGAGAAGCTGTGTGACAGCATTGACCAGTTTACTCTTTGAGTCGACGTACCTTTTTTCTGTTTGTTGCAGATAGCGTTCCATTCTGAGGAGACAAAGAGATTTATTGTTAATATCAATGCACTGAAATGACTATTTTCGAATAAAAAAAAAACTGGCAGACCACATCTTCAAAGCTCCTCCCAGCTCTCACCTCTACTGTGATAGTTCAAAGCCTCCACTAGATGGCGACAGCTGAGCAGCAGCTTCCCGTTGCTCTCGTCCACCTCTGGGCGTGTGGTGGCGGCGACGGAGGTAGCGACTGGAATAGGCGTTTCTCCGGGGGGCTGGACTGTGAGAATTGTCTCGAACTGTAGCTCTGCTGATTGTTCGGCGTCTGTGGGCTGGGGAGGGAGGGCGTTGGTGGCGGGGCGAGGGCCGGGGCCCTCCGTGGCGGGCCTCGCCTCGCTGATGAAACTGAGACCCCACTGGTTCTGTAGCAGCACGCCGATGGCAGGGCGGTCCTCCTCGAGCCCTCCGCTTGCCGCTCCCGCCTTCACCTTGGAGGCGTAGCTGACGGCGGGCTGCAGCTTGGCGGGGCTGTCCTGCACCGGGAAGGCAGGTGGTGGCTTGAGCAGTGACAGACTGTCCTCCACCCACCTCTCTTTTTGGTTAACCTTTTGCGGCCGGTCGCCCGCTCGCCCGACCCCCTTCTGACTTTCCCTGCGGAGGCTGCGGCCTTTGTGCTGCGGGCCCCTGCGTTCCCTGCGGAAGCTGAAGGCGTGTCCGGGTCCGGGTCCGATCAGGTCTCCTTCGGGTGAAAGCTGCCGGGGCTGGTCACCTCCGGAGATGCAGCCTCCGCCTCCTCCGCCTCCACAGTTTCCAGAGCCAGGAGACAGACGACGGTTGCGAATGTGTGGCTCTGAGTTGGTGGCTGCGACGAGGACTGCTGGATCACACAGGGTATCGGACTCACACACGGTGTTGCTGGCTTCCCATGTACCTGAAACAGATGTTGACATGGCGGTCAAATGTCTGCTGTTTGGATATACCAATATCTACATATCACACATACCAGAAAAAAAGTTCCCGTTCATGGTGATTAGGCTAATCACAAAGAACATCACTAATCACAATTGGAGAGAAACCATCACTGTCTAGGGGTGGGGGGAAAAAAATAAAAAATCGGCTAAACCTGCATGCTAACTCTGTCATGACCAGGAAACGTTATCATATTGCGGTAACGTGCGGTCAAGCCAGCCGTCACTCTCATCTCCGTGGTGAAATCGGCCGACGCTACAACTGTAGAGCACCCATATACTGACATTTATGTTAAATGCATTCAAACGGCCCCGATGGAGCTGACCATGGATGTATAATGAGAACGGAGCTGACAGGAGAGCTAGAGACGGCCTTGGAGAAGTTAGAGGAAGTATACAAAGAGAACTATACAGTATATACAAAATACAGTACATATATAGAAATAAGATTGATTGGATTGTATTCACCAGAAGTATAAAACATTACATGTCCCTTATAAATTAAAAATAAAATACCACTAAATTGTGAGGGAAATGTCTTTATTCTTTGATTTTTGGGTTGCTGGGGAAAATAGGAATAATAATACTACCTGACAATGACTCATATTTGACTTCAGGACATCTGACTACATACATGCTGAAAATCAAACATTTTTCCTCTATTCATTTAGAGATTTTCCAAAGTAAAGTGTATTATTCAACTCTTTCCCATGGTCTAGTGTTAAAGAAAAGTTAACAAATCGCAATAAATCGTAATATTGGAAAATTGTAAAACATCGAATCGGAACCCAAATATCATGATAATATGTAATCAGGAGACAGGCGGATTGTCCCAGCCCTATCTCTGTCCTGATCTTATTTAACAACAGTACTGAGTTAGTTTCTTGCCTAACAACCAGGTGTTTCACATCACACCATTCTACACTAGGCACTGACTCATAATAGGATCTTTGGACTTGGTTGTTTTATATAAAACAAACATCAGGGCTGGGTGATACGTTTCCATGTGACTGCACTGAGCAAGTAGAGTTTAGGCAGAACAACAGTTGCCTGTATTGTTGACTATTTGCCAAGTTTTGCAGAAAAGAACAAGATGAACTGATAGTGAATTAAGAGGATGGAGCAGCTGGAGCCGTCTCATATGGAATGTAGAAACATTAGAAATCACAAATTGTCCAGTGAGTGTATGTCTATGTTTATATACATTATATACTGGAATTTATAAAAAATAATAATTCCTGTTTAAGTTTTGACCAATTCATCGCTGCATTAAAAAGG
>NC_051291.1:5451146-5456146 GCF_015220745.1 Sebastes umbrosus
GAGGTCGACTTGGCGAACCTCTTCCCGCAACGGCTGCACGCGAACGGTCGCTCTCCCGTGTGCGTGTTGAGGTGTTCGCTCTGAGCTCGCTTGGTTTTGAAGCTCTTCGGGCACTGTGGGCAAGCGAACGGCTTGAAGTTGCTGTGGCTGCGCTGGTGCCTCGCCAGCTCTCCGTGCGTGAGGAACGTCTTCTCGCAGGTGGCGCAGACGTACGGCCTCTCGCCCGTGTGGATTCTCTCGTGGCGCGTGAGGCTGGCCAGCTGGGTGAAGCTCTTCTCGCAGTGGGAGCACTGGAAAGGTCGCTGGCCATTGTGAGTCAGCAGGTGCCTGTTGAGGATCTGGAGCTGTGTGAAGCTCTTTCCGCACTCTGTGCATGGGTACGCACGCTCCCTGGTGTGGATCTGCTGGTGCTTATTCAGGAGCCACACGTGCGTGAAGCTTTTCCCACACTCGCAGGCGAACGGCCGCTCGCCGGTGTGTTTCATCTGGTGCCTCTTGAGGTCAGATGCTCGGCCGTATATCTTCTCACACATGGAGCACTTGTACTGATGCCTCACCACGTGTCTCTGCCTGTGCTTCAGACGCTCCAGAATGCTACCGAAGCTCTCGCCACATTTCTGGCATTTGTACTGACCGCCTTCTTTCTCCGACGTCACCTCCGCTACCACGACCTCCGTCGTAAAGTCAAGGGGAGGGTTGCAAGTCTGACCGCAGGCGGTACGTTCGTAATGCAGCTTGAGCAAACCCATTTGTGTGAAGCGTTTGCCACACAGCGAGCAGAGGAAGGGTCGCTCTCCGGTGTGAATGCGCTGATGTCGGGTCAGATCCCAAGAGTTCTTGAAGCCCTTCTTACATTCCTCGCAGGTGTACGGGCGCTCGCCCGTGTGTGTCCGCTGGTGGCGAGTCAGGTCCGAGGCGCGTTTGAAAGTTTTGTCACACTCCTGGCACGCGTGAGGGTCGGGCCTGTCGTGGATGGGGAACGGCTTTGGGAAGTCGGGACGCCGGGCCTTCTTCTTGGTGATATCGGCTGTCTCTGCAGACTTCTGGAGTTTGCTGTACTGCTCTGGGTGGCTGTGCTCGATGTGCTGCAGCAGGTAAGACTCCTGCATGTGGAAGAATGGACACTCTGAGCAGGCAAACACCTGGGAGGACATCTCCACAGTGGTACCTGTGCAAAACACAGAAAATATAAGCAGTTGTTTTATATTTCCCTCAAATATGGGACATTGTTTGTTGTGTGGTTGCTAGGGCTGTCCTTGACCAAAGACATTCTGAGTCGACTAGCACTCGTACGATTTGGTCAACTAACAGATTAGTTGATTTAATCAACAGAACAGTAAAACTGAGTTTCTCCACAAAGAATCACACAAAAGCACAACTTCAAATCTTGTGTTTACCAGAGATGTTCTCATAAGTTTTCTGAGTAATTAATCATTCTGCATGATTAAAGTGGCTGTTTACCTTGTGTTCCAAGATGCTCGAGGCATTTGTGGTGCTGCAGGAGAGACCTGAGGTCATCAGGACTGGAGAGCGTTTGTAAGCAGTCCTTCAGTACAGAGGGGGCAGAGGTCAGCCACGACACACTCTGGTAATGGACAAAAGCATACTGGTCAGGTGATCATACCTCCATACCATACACCATACAGTCAGTTCAGAGTGAAATGTGACAAAACTTAAACACTTATTAAACACTTAATAAAAATAAAGAAAAAAATGTAACACTGTTTTTAGTTTTGTTGTGTGTCCTTTTATCCTTTTTTGTTTCTTTCTTTCTTTCCTGTCTACCTGGATTATGTGTCACAATGGAGGCTCACATCAAAATAAAATAAAGAAAAAAAAATAAAGATAAAAAAGTATAAAAGAGCATAAAGTATACTATGTTATCAAAAGTATTTTTTTAAATGATAGAAGCGATTAACTTTATATCAGATATATAAAAGCCTACTTGCTAAGCACTCTAAAATCATAAGATTTTCTTAAATTTGCAAAAAAATCTGACATATTTATATTACTGTATAACCTTTATTCTAGACTTTAAATCAAAAATAAAGAAGTTGGGACATTCTTAAACACAGTGCATGTTTCAAGTAGCAGCTGCTGTAATGTAATGTTGTTTCCTACCTGACTGAGGTCTGGTACCGGCAGGAGTTTCTCCAGTTTAGACAGAAACTCCCACACAATGAGCTGCATGTCGGTGTCGTAGCTGGGGCCGTACTCTGTTGGAAAAACTTCCTGGGAAGCACAAGGTAACAGGTGCTCAAAAATCCAACTGTGACGAGGACTTAGATTCTCTTTAGGATGCCAGCTGGGGTTACATGTGAAGCTAACTTGCCTGGTAGAAATGCTCCCTCTCTGCTGGGTCTTTCAGTAGCGTTTGGATGAGCTCCACAAAAATGGCCTCCTCTGCATCCACCTCTGCATCTCCACTCTGAAAGACAATAACAGCGTTATCTCTCCAAACAATATAATAGTGGGGCAGCTAAGCTGAAATATTCATAACAAGAATTGTGCATTTTGCGACAAAAGCAACAAATTTGGCAAATATGTAGGTTTATATGTTACGAAAAGATATAGATATCGCTGCAAATTGTTGTTGGTTTGGCCTGGCCTTGTTTTGTGATGAAGTGATTATGACATGTGATTCCATACCCTGCTGTTTATAGGTACTTTTCTAGTTTTCCTTGTGGGAGAATGTACTGGACGTGAAACAAGATTTCTGTTTGGTTTTTTTGCAGACAGATCTCACTACACCCACAGTTATAAAAGATTTTCTATGAACTGAAAGTTTAAATTGGTCCCATATCATCTGACCAGTAATTACAAGGTTCAGGCCACTGTGCTGTACATGTGGCATTGAGAGAAAGGACTGACTTGTTGTTACCTGTTTTTTTGGGAGAATTGTAATAAGACACACTGCTCTCACTTACTCCTGTGTATCCTGCAGGGCGGATTCGCTCTAGGTGAGGCTGTATGCACGAAATGTTGGCTGTTTCCTCATTTCTGCACAACTCAAGAATAACCTGAAGGGAAAGATGTCAAAAAAAGAAGAGAAAGACACACAGAGTTAACTGAAACCTTGAAGTATGACATACTACATTTTTGTAACTTGATCTTGAGTGAAACCCGCTGACTCACTTTTGCTCTCAGTCGCAGGAGCAGCTTGCCTCGTTGCTTTGGATTGAGCAGGTCTGGAACTGTCGCCGTCACCAGCGTCACAAACTCGTCGAGCTTTTCATAATCGAGAACCTCTCTCCGTTGAGCCACCTGCCACATCGCTGCAGAAAGCAGCCGCAGAGGAGGAATCAGCAGCCTTAGTGATGACAGCGGCAGGAATATATCTGTGCAGACATGGACAGAGTCATCATTTTTATAAAAAGGCTTTTTTTTTTTAAAACTCTGTAAGGCAACAGCTTGGTGCGCCTTTTTCCCGCACCTTATATTGTCCTCTTTAGTCATATGTATTGATTGGTCACTGGTTACTGGTTTAAGTCTTCTCATTATTTGGTCCTTATGTTTTGTTCTTTTACTGTTGTTTTTATTTTGTCTGTATTTCATTGTATCTGTGCAAGCACTTTGTAACTATGTTTAGAAAGGTGCTATACAAATAAAGATTATTATTATTATTATTATATTATCATATACATTTGTGTAAGTGACAAATGACTTCTTGTTACACATGTACAGTAAGTGGCAGAACCTGATTCTAATGTGTGCATGTTTGCTTTAAAAATAAAAAATATAGTTATACACAGGGTCTGGTGTGACTATTTAGGTTTAACAATTTAGTTTAAATCTGGCTTAAATATTAAACGTTTGGGAAACTTTTGTATCAGATGTTTTGTAAACAAACCCAACACACCTCGACAGTGCCTGTATCTAAGTCAGAGCGCAGATTAGAAAACTTTATTATAGTAAAAACATGCAAATTACACAACAAACAGCCTCGAGAACTTGACAGCTGAACGTAGCACAACTACACCTCGTTAAGGTCTCATATTGTAAAAAGTGAGATTTTCATGTCTTTTATAATATAAAGCAGGTTTAAGTGATACATATATACTGTGAAAGTATTAAAACACTCAATCCATGGAGAAATACACACAGCCTGTATTCAGAAACTGAGCTTTTGAAACAAGCCGTTGTCACAAATCTACAATATTTAGACCATTTCACAGATTTAAACGTAAACATTCTAAATGTGTCCCAGTTTATTTCCTGTTGTAGTGTATGTTAAGGACATCAGCTGACAGGAAGTAAACATGGACCCACCCAAACTGTTGCCTAGCAACGCAATTCTGTTGCCATTCCGTTGAAATGCACTAAAACGGAGCGTTTCAGACAGAGTGTGAATACAGGTATATTCAAGCAGACAGTATGAGGAAAAATAATGTGTTTTTTGAACATTAAAGCACGTAAACATGTTCTAGTAGAAACCCTAAATACAAACATGAACCTGAAAATGAGCATGATATGGGACCTTTAAAATATGATGCTGCCACAATAGCTTGTTGAAAACTGTACTGAGGATATACAGCAGCTCTCTTTACAGCAACTTGTCCTTGTCCTGTTGTCTCAACACTGTACAGGACATATCTAATGCACAGCACCTAGCATGTCCTCTCACACATCATCATGCACCAACAACTCCTTTTAGCAGAGTTGATTTAGAGCATTGCTTAAGGTCTTACATAAAGTAAATGTTGTCTTAATTCTATGTCTAGCTGTGTTTACATTGTGTTTGTTAGCTGAGGCTAAGAGATAACGACAGCTATACAAGACAGCTATCTAGCTGTTAGCTGTGACAACATTATTTAACACTCCTATAATAAAACGAACCTGTGTTTGCCACTTGACAGGAACTGCCAGTCGTTTCCATGATCAATACAATGTAGAGGCACTTTTAAAGTCCCTAAACAAGCTAGCATCATAAGCTAGCAGGTAGATTGTTGTTAGCTTCTCACAGACCGGAAACACGTGTGGTAAACCTTCAAAATAAAAGC